>NW_017731745.1:91086-98937 GCF_001890085.2 Hipposideros armiger | reverse complement strand
TTTCTATTTGATGGAGAGGTGTGAGGTGCAGTCCTGGGGTTCTTGCTTACTGTCCTCTCTGGCCTGGGTGGGACTTAAGTGATCTGGCATTCCTGGGACTGTTAGATTGCCAGCCTATCACCAACATCTGCCCCAGTGTTGAGGGGAGTCTGACCATATTGAAGGAGAAAATTGTCTTCTTCTTGAACATGTTGTTAAATTTATGAAGGTGTTTGGCAACATCTACCAGAAGAGCCTGTATTCCCATCTGATTAACCACAGTCATTCACAAGTCTCCACTATTTGTCCAAAAACAAGAAGAGTTTCTTCATAACCTCCCCGAAGGCCTGTTCTCTGGTGAGCCAAATACTTGGCATCTGCAAAGTGATCTTTCTAATCTCTTATCTTCAAGTAAGTGGAAGAATGTGCTGTCGTTGATGTGGCACTCAGGCCTGGGCTTTGTGGAATCCGCATGCCAGAGGAGTGGAGCATGCCAGGGAGTGAGGGCATCAAAAAATGGAGGCTGGGTGAAGAAGACGGGGGCTTATGAGTCTCTTCCTTTAGGGTGAGTTTTGAAGTCAAGCAAAAAAATTTTTTTCAATGTTTTCTTCTGTGTGAATGCTGTCCTGTGTTCGCACACTTTGCTAAATGCTGTGTGGTTTACGGAGAAGAGTTTCTGGCTCTTCTTCTTGGGGAATCTGCCATCAAGTTGGGAAAATAAAGTTTTACAAGTGGAAAAGGATGAATTTTCAGATGAGACCACTGATGAGTCATGTGAAGAAAACAGGACTCCACCCAACTTCTGAAGTTCAGGTCCCAGCTCACCTTTGTGCGCTGTTGAGCCCCCCAAGTTCTTTATAAAGTGCAGATGATGATGCCGACTGCCCAGGGCTATTGTCCGGAGTAGAGGAGAGAAGGTGTGTGATAGCGCATGGTGAGCCACAAAGCATAGGGACAGATTACAGCTGCTAGCCCCAGCAGTTCCCAGGGCTCTGCAGAAGGGCCCTGCTCACAGTGTGGCCATTCCAGATCCTGAGAAGTCTGCTGGGGTCTGGAAGCTGTCACATCAATCCTGATTAGTAACACCTGTGCAGCCCGACCCCCTACTCCCTACCTGTGCCCCCTTCCTTTGCTTTCTCCCTTGAGGCCCTTGGTATTCCCAAGTAGTGTCATTCCCCAGGCCCAGAGGAAACGAATCCCCTGATTTTCTCATTAGGCTAGGCTGAAAATTTCTCTTTCTCTCTCCCGCTCTCCCTCTCTCCCTCTCTCCATCTCTCTCTTCCTATCTCCCTCCCTCTCCTTTTCTCTGCCTCTCTGCCTCTCCCCCTCTCTCCCTGTCCCTCTCACTCTCCCTCTCTCATTTAAGTATCATTCATCACTTTCTTCCATATGTTATAGTTGCATGTGCCTCCTATTTTTCATCCCACAATGTCTGTCTTGGTGGCTTATACACAATAGAAGGTAAAGTATTTTTTTTTAATTAAAAACTTGTTAGGGATCTAATGACTTGCCCTAACAGGGGATATGTATTTTAAGAAATGACTGATGAAGATTCCTGAAGAGGGCAGAATTTCTGGGATAACTACCACATATCAGGCACTGTGCTAGAGCTTTCACCTCAGTTATAGCATTCAGTCGTGGCAAGATTATTCCCATTTTACAGATAAGGAAACTGAGTCCCAGAGATATTTTGGACAAGCCCAACATCCCCCAGCTAGTAAGTAACAGTTACAATTCAGATTCAGAAGTACCTCACTTCCTGTATGAACATTAGGAAAAGAGAAGTTCGGGAGTCACCCCGCATTTCAGGTCATAACATGTAGTCACCGACCACTGTTTATACTTAAGCCATTAGACACGGAATTAGATGCATAGATAGCAATGGGGGGGGCGTGGGGGGCAATTCTTAGAAGCCAAACTTATCCACCTTTCTAGAGATATCAACAGTTGATTTCTTGTCACATTAAAAGAATGCTTTTGTTAAAAGTGAAAGTAAAGGGCNTTTTTTTTTTTTTTTTACCTGAAAGGATGACAGATTTTACATTTGTATACTCTAAGGCTTCAGGAGTAATTGTTGTTGTTGTTTCTGTCTGTTAGCATAAACCAGTAGGTAAAAATAAATTGAAAAGTTGGGAAGAGACCAACAACACCAAATCTAATCTGAGAAGTCACTTAAACTTCTTATAATTTTTATGTAAAACATATACTATAGGTCCATGCATTACATTACATATACACATATTATATAAAATATAAATACACATACAGATACCTATACTAAATAAATATTTGCTACGTATATTAATCATACTAGATGCTTTATTACATATATATACAATATACTTTATTGTATATAAAAGCAATGCATAACATCTCTCCTATATTGTACTCATATATAAATCATACTGTATACTTATTACATATATGTACTTTATTATATATATTTTATTATATACACAAGGTAGTATGATTAATATATGAGAGAAAGAGAGATTGAGGATTATATGTTGCCTGGGCTCATTCTCCCACTACATGTTAACTACTTAATTGCATATTTACTTCATTGTGCATATACAGGCAATGCATAACTCCCAACATTTCTCTATATAGCTGTATCTCTCTATATATTAATTTGGTATATCTCTATGTTAATCATACTATATACTTTATTACATATACTTTATTACATATGTTACAACATACATATATAATATACAATGAAGTATGTAATAAAATGTATAGTCTGATTAATATAATATAGAGATAGAGATATAGAGAGATATGTTGAGAGTTGTGTGTTACCTAAGCACATCTTCACAGCACATGTTAATCATCTTTTTAGTTTTCACTAAAGTTTCAGTTTCTGCCATAGCACTTGCTAAAATAAATTCACAAATCATGATTTCTTTATTTCAGAATAGAGTGTTTGGAGGACTTGTTGGTCATAGATCTGAACCACCAACAAACTGCACATTCCTGTGTTTAATTTGGTCAAACCACTTGCTTTCTGGCTGAGAACTCTTTCTCTCACAGACCTCATCACTGTGTCCACTTGGTCAGACTCATTTGCCGGCCAGCTGGCAACACCACACACTTGACTTCCTTAAAAACAATTAAAATACGTACTCTATACAGGTAGAAATTGCTCCTTGTCATGGACCCCCAGGGTAGCTCAAGAATAGTAAAGCTATAAATGCAATCTGAAGGTCCACTCTGCTCTGTGTGTGTACCACGTGCCCTCGCTATACATCCATGACCTTGACTGTACTTGACAGAGACTTTGTTTAAAAGCTGGGTATCACTTTTTCTTAAGGCAGAGAAGGATCAACCCGTTTTAAGTACCTCCCTCCATAACTTACTACTATTTCATCCACATCTAGGCCCAAACAACCTTCTCTAGCCTGAGAATAAAATTCAGACAGAGATTGCCAGCAAAGTCAAGGAATGAGGAGCACTCTGAACTGTACCTGAATGACATAAAAAAAATTCCAAATTCTGCTCCAAAAATGGTCCTAATGGTTTGAAAAAAAAAAGAAGAAATGAAGTGGCTAAATCAGGCTGGACTCCAAGGAGGGGATGAAGCAGTGGCTGCTAGGAGGGGCCTGGAGGGGGATCCAGGCAGGATTTGAGAAGTGGCATTGAAGCTGTGCCCACAGCCCATCTCCTCCACTAACTCTCCAGAGTGCTCCCATCAACCTGTGCATCTGATAAGTCTACGAGGGCTCCCTGGGGGAAGTTACATATAAGCCATAGTTTCCACCTTAGCTCAATGACATTGAACAGACTGGCAAGTTATTTAGAAGTGCTCCTAGTTTGGGGGAAGGTGATTTTTAATGAGAAGGAAGTAAAGAACTCTCCAGAGTACAGTCGCCCTCTCAGACGGAACGCCAGGGAGGGCAGCCAGAAGGTAGTGGGCCTGGTCAAGTGGAGAGAGAGGAGCCCAGGAAATGCAACTGTTGCTGGGCTGGGGGCACCAGTATGCTCACTCACCCTGAGGACGAGAGGCACTGGGTCCTTCTCGGTTGGAGACTGAAGACGCGTGGAGAACGTGGAGCTCCAGTGGGTTTTCACTGAATGAGGGTTCTTCTCACAAGGAGACGGCTACTGTCTTGTGCAAGGACATCGTCTCCCCGTGTCACCTGCAGAATTGTCGCTTTCTATTTTTCTGAGTGGAATTCTGGAAATCACTTTCCTCTTTTCCCTTGGCAGGTTTGAAGTGTATAGTTCTTTTCTTTCCTAATTCTGTTCACTAGGCCCACCCTGGCACAAACTACCTGTATGGATCTGGAAAGTCTTCTCTTGAAAAAAGTCCTTTTTTTTTTTTTTTTTTTTTTCTGAGTCAGCCTGCCACCTGTTGGCAGGTCAGCTTGGGCCGGGACTCAAACCACTGTTGCGCAGAGCTTGCACTCTTGAGTGAACTCTTAACCAACTGAGCCACTTGGCCGGCCGAAAAAAGTACATTTTTTATTATTAATTATTATTTCTCAATTGGAATCTCAAAGCATAAAGAGAAAATACCAGTAAATATAATTACAGACAAACAACTCTATTTCGCTGGGCCTCTGTTAGACAAAAGAACCACCACACTCATGACAGCATGTCAGTGACTAACCACGCCCTGCAGCTGATATGTTCCCTCCTCCTTACGCTTCCCAATCACCTCAGTCTCCTGAGTTTCCTCTCTGGTTGTTCCATTGCAACTCCTGCCCATTAAATGTTGAGCTTGCACATAGACCAGTTCTAGCCCTCTTCTCTTCTCACATTCTACCCTCTTCTCAGATTATCTCACCCACGCTCATTAGTTCTCCAGCCCAGACCTTCAGATATCTCCACCTGTTCAGGATGTCCAGTTAGATGTCTCCGAGGCACCTCAGACTCAGCATGTGTAAGCTGAACTCCTGGTAGACCTCTGCCTTCACTCTAACACCTGGACCTCCCTGGTACATAGCAGGTACCCGGTAAAGACTCATCAAATGGAGCAATGGAGGCTGTCTTTAGCTCTGTCTTTGTTTTATAAACTTCACCAGATTGTGTCCTCCCTGATGAAAAAAAGTGATCTTCTTAACCAGCCTGATCCTCATGGACCTGTGTATTTTCCTCATGTATTAGCCGTAGGCCTAAGCCCGTAAACACTCGTGTGGGCGCAAACACAACCCTGGACCTCCTTAGCGGCACGTATGCATACGCACACACGCGTGCGCACGTTGATATTTCTGATTAGCTGAAAAGCGCCACACGGTCTTAAAGCAAATTCCTCTCATGGCCAAATTAAACAAATACAAATGTGAGACTTCTTTTTTTAAGAATAATAAAATCTGTTCTCTGTCCCCTCAGAGGTCAGTCCATTTCAGCTCCCTGGCCTCGCAAAGATGCCTCTGATATCCTCCGTAACTTGGGTGACCCCCACTCTACAGGAAGACGTGCTTTTCTTACATCCCCCTCAACTCATGTAGAGCTACATTTGTGTTTCCTCAGCTCTTTATCTGGGCTGGGGTGACCTGCGAGGTGCTGACCACTCTCCCAGCACGTGGCTCCTTATGTGGCTGGACATGGAAGACTTAACTGCTTACTGGTTTTGGCAGCTTCACATCCTGACAAAGGAGCTTGAAGGGTGGCTTGCGTTCTGGCCTTCTGGTCCAGGAATTCTGGGCCCTGCATAGGGTTCTACAGTCCACTTCCGCTAGGCTTCGGGCACGCCCCCAGAAAGGTTATTCTTGGTCCTTTAGCTGGAGAGGCCCTTTCTGTGATGACAGAATGCTGGCTGGATTTTGAGCTACAAATCGCTGGGCCCAAAAAAGGCAAGACCGGCAGTCCTTGCCTTCTAAGGGCAGTGGTGATGTCCTAGTTCCCTTTGGTATAGAATTCACCATCCCAAGTATTCTGGCCGCATGTCCACCTCTCCCTCCACACCTCTCCTAGAGGACAAGGACTGTGCCGTCCCTCTATGTATCCTCAAGGTCTAGCACAAAACAGACTCTGAGTGGCAACTCAGTAACTATAGTGGAACATTACATAGTAGGGCCAAGTAGGCAATGTATTAGGAGTTGTAATTATGCCATTAACTAGAGCGTCATTAAAGTGGACTTAATACAGATCCTGCCCGTTATCTTATCCAGATGCTTAGCAAACACTGAGGCACTTGCAGGGCTCCGGGAATTAAGCTATGACCATGAAGACACAGTCCCTGTTCTCATGGAGCTCACTGAGAGAAACTCAAGGAAAAAAGCAAAGTGATTACCAATTGTGATCACCACTGCAAAGGAAATAACCAAGGCGACTGAGATTAATAATAGACAGGGGCTGGGGCAGGCAGTGGTGGGATAGGATGGCCAAGAGAGGCCCTTGGAGGAAAGAAGATGGAGGCAGAGACCTGAATGACAAGGAATCTGTTCTCCAGGGAGAGGGAAGAGTGATGTGGCAAAGGTCTCAAGGAATCTGCTTGGGGAGCTTGAGGAACTGTCAGAGATGCCTTTGGCTAGGTGGAGGGTGGGGAGGTGGCACCATATGTTATCTGAAAATGTTTGTTCAGGTCATCTGGCTGCCTGGGGCCATGATCCACAAATTCACCTCTCAGTTCTCTCATTCCTCCATCCCCTTGACCAACAGCTTTTAAGAAGCTAGGATGCATCAGGCACTGGGGGGATTCCAGGCACTGCCCTCATGATTCCACTGTGGGACGCAGATACTCATAGTCGGGCCTGTGCCCGGAGACAGCCTCACATACCTGGGCACCTCCCAAAGTCCCACAGGCCCCAGGTTTGGATTGTGAGAGAATGTGGTAAGGTGGAGACCACCAAGGGCCTCTCATGCCATGCTAGGAAGCATGTCTGTGGGGCACCACTGAAGAATGCAACCAGGAGGAGAGCATCATTTGACTTACATTTTGTATAAAATGCCCGCTGACAACGGTTTGCCCCAGAGTGGAAGGGGAAACCTTTGGTATGCCACAGCCAGGCTTGCAAGTTCAAGCTTCATGGGCGCTGGCTGCCTTCACGTCCCAGGATCTTAGATGAGAAGGGTCCTTGAGGATTAACTCATCTAGCCATCTTATCTCTGATTTGAGGACAGCAGAGCTCAGAGAAGCAGCTTGCTTGAGGTCACCACTGTCCTTAGCCCCACTCTGAACACTGAACCTCAAAAAACCATTTTGAAGTGCAAGTTGATTGATGGCCTGGAGAGGAAATGGGGGCAGGAGGTGTAAGTGTCATGACAGTCAGGGCGGCCCGGCTCACTTGCTGGAGTCACAAAGTCAATGCCTATTTTCCATCAGTGGAGGTCAGGATATTATCCATGAGTAATTAAGGATAAGAATTTGTTTTCATTGCTGTGGGTTAAGAAAAGAAAAGTAACTGGACAACCATGCAATCAGATACGTTATTCTACATTCTACGGTGATTTCAAGTCTTAATGTCCAGATACTGCCCTAGGCTATTTATCTTGGCTGTGACTAGGGATGCTGTTTCACACCTCAGGTTTCCAGCTGTCCCTGAAAGTCTGCTCTCTTCAGACAAGGGGTCATCTGTTTGGTAGAAACTGCATTTTGTGGCTTATCAAGTGCATCTTATAACCATGTTGCCGTGAGTCAAAAACAACTATCACCCCAACAGCAACAACTGTGTTCTCAACCCCACAATGTGGATACAAGGGTGTTTTTTTTTTCCTCCTCAAGCAACATAGCAAAATGTTTAAGAGCATGCAAGTTGATGTCCTGCAGAGCCAATTCTGTCACACACCACCTGTATGTCCTGGGCCAGGTAGATAATCGCACAGAGCTTTCTTACTCACCTTTAAAATGGAGATAATAATAGTCCTACCAGATTCATAGGCTATTTGTGAGATAAAATGAGATAAATAACATAAAAGACTTAACAT
>NW_017731745.1:87058-88499 GCF_001890085.2 Hipposideros armiger | reverse complement strand
GTCTGTTCCCCTTCCCCCAATTCCCCAGCGCTGTTCCCATCCCCCAATTCCCCAATAAAAATCTTTTTTAAAAAGTGAAAGTAGAATTTGACCTGCCACCTCTCACCCCATCTCCAGCAGTCCTCCCCGATATTAAGACCTTTACACGCCGCTCCTCACTGTGCGACCATTTCTACCCCGCCTCACAGAAAGCTCATCGTAGAGGCCTTTGCTTTTACTCAGGGATCCTTTTCCCTTTTCCCACCCCAGTAAAGGAGCACGATTGGTCTTAGAAGATAAGCTTTTTTTTTTGGTCCTTTATGAAACTAACTACTAGGTCTTTTCCCCCACCCCCGTCCCTCTTTAGGTTTTATAGAATTTAAACAAACAAAAACGGTACGTTGTTTTGGGAATTTCCTTTCTTGGTGTCTTTGGAGTTTCTGGAAAAGATCTGTGCCCCTACCCCAAGGGAGCCTTGGTTATTCCATGCAGCCTCTAAATCAATCCTTCCCTGTCAGCAACTGGGACCTCCCAGCCTCTGTGTTCCCCCTCTCATCAAGAAGCCTTGCTTTCTCAGCCCACAGGAATTTCGAGACCATCAGGTCCAATCAGCAGAGAGAGATTTCCAACTCACAGATCTCACATTTGATCTGAAAGATGGTCCCGGGCAGTCATGTGGAGTCAGCCCAGCACTGGCCTCTTACCAGCCAGGGAACCTCAGGCAACTGACTTTATCTCCTCTGAGCCTCGGTTTCCTCTTTCATTTCAAATGTTAGCAGTATTGGTGTGGTCAGAATTGCTGTCTCCCAGGGATAAAATGGCAGGGGACACTCCAGGCAAATGTACCCTTGCCTGATAGCCAGAGCATCACTCCCAAATACCTATTTGGCTTAATGATCTGGGTCAAACCATCTTGGAACCTTGATTTCCACTTAATACTTAGAGTAGTATTTGTCCACCAGAGGCCCTGCAAGGGACATTTGCCAATAGTCAGAGACATTTTTGGTTGTCACAACTGGGAGGTGGAAGGCTGCTAATAGCATCTAAGGCCAGGGATGCTGCTAATCATCCTGCAGCACACAGAATAGCCCCCACAACAAAGAATTACCCAGCCCCAAATGTCAGTGTAGCTGCAGTGTGCACAGGTTGAGAAATCCTGGACTAGAAGGACACTGCATGGCCTGCTCCTTTCCCTCTTCCCCACAGCCCATGGACCATTTGGCCCTCTGACAGCTGGGGGAAGAAGGGAGATTTCATGCAAGTTCTCACAGTCCTCATCCTGAGGGCGAATACAGTAAGGTAGCCTTCAATCCAGGTGCCAAGCAACAAAGACAATGACAAAGGCATTCTGCCTGAGGAAGGGATGCTGGGAGGGGCCCCTCTAAAATCAGGGACAACCAAAGATGCTTGCTATCACCACTTTTATTTTGCAGTGTTCTTAAAGCTCTAGTCTACACAATCA
>NW_017731745.1:83898-86093 GCF_001890085.2 Hipposideros armiger | reverse complement strand
AATAATAATAATAATACAGATCACTTTTAAATGTGTATATGAAAAATGCTCAAACTTATAGAGAAACTTAAGCATATACTGAGATACTGTTTTCACCTACCAGACTACCAGACACTTGGTAACATACCATATTGGCAAGCAGACACTATCATATATTGCTGAAGTGCAAATTGTTCAACCTCTAAGGAGGGCAGTTTGGCAACATGCATTGAAATCCACATTCTTTTACTATCAGATTCAGAAATGTCTTTTCTAGGAAACGTGTACATTACCTTCATATATGTGCAAGACATCATATGCACAAGCTTATTCACTGAAACCCTGTTTGTAATAGCGCAGTCTTGGAAGCATCCTAAAAATGTCCCCTGATAAATATGGTGGAGTATTATGCAGCCATAAAAAGGAGGCTCTTTATGTGCTAAGACAGAAAGAACTCCACTATATATTAAATGAAAAAGGTAAATGAGTGCATTTAGTAATCTCCATGTGGTTAAAAGAGGGTGAATGAATACCGACATACCTTGTTTTATTGTGCTTCATTTTATTGCACTTGCAGATACTGTGCTTTTTACAAATTGGATATTGGTAGCAACCCTTCATCAAGCAAGTCAGCACCATTTTTTTTTTCCAAGAGCATTTGCACACTTTGTGCCTCTGTGTCACATTTTGGTAATGCTCATAATAGTCCAAACTTTTTTGTTGTTATTATATTTGTTATGGTGATCTGTAATCAGCGCTCTTTGATGTTACTAGGGCGAGACCCTCCAACAGCAAAAAAAATTATGACTCACTGAAGGCTTAGATGATCGTTAGCATTTTTTAACAATAAAGTATTTTTTAATTAAGGTATGTACTTTGTAATTTTAGACATAATGCTCTTGCACACTTAATAGACTACAGTGTAGTATAAACATAACTTTTAAGCACTAAGAAACCAAAAAAGTGCAACTCGCTTTATTGCGGTGATCTGACCCAAACCCGCAATATCTCCAAGGTGTGCTTGTTAACATTTTCTTATTTATGTATAAAGTGTGATCAAGAGGATATACATAGAATGAATAAAAAGCATTATTCATGCCTGTAGAGAGAGAAAGGAATGCCTGAGGAACAGATGTAGGAGGGAGAATATTTACCATATGCCTCTTTATACTTTGGATTATATGAACACATAAATGTATTACCTAATGAAAGAAATTAAGTGAAACTATTAATAGACTAACTTACTAAGGAAAGACTAGTGACATTGACTCATATTAGGGAAAGGGATTTTGCTGCATTTTTTTCCCCACTATTAAAAAAATGACCCCACTCCTTAAAAATATCCCCAGGCTGCAAAAGTACCCTGGCCTTGTATTTGAGGACTGCGTAGACAGGGATTCATGCATAAACAGAAGTCCCTCTTTGTCAGTCAATTTAATGAGTACCTACTATGTGCCCGGCCATGACCCAAGCGCTGCGGGAACTCTCAGAAAGGAGACATGCCCAGTCACCCTGCGACCTGGGCCTCAGAGCAGTCAAGGCTGGAAACATTGTTCCTGATCCCCCTTCTCAGGGAGGGTTGGAGGCCCCTCCTGAAGAGGCAGCACTTAGAGGAGGAAGAATCATGGGGGCAGGACTGGGAAATAAAAAGTCATGAGTCCCAGGACAGTAGTGCTGGGATGGAGAACGAGGGAACCATCAGTGGACCACCACCCTCAGCCAGCTGTGCAGCAGACAGAATTTCAGGGATGCCACCTTCTTTTAGCAGTCCTCGTCTCCTATCCCTGATAGGGAAGGGCATTCTCCCACCTCTTCTTCTCTGCCTGAGCAAACATAGCCCTGGGCTTCCCTGAGCTCTCCCACCCACTGAAACCCTGCCTAGGAACGCACTGAGAGCCCAGAACAGGACAAGTTTGGTCCCAGTGGTGTCAGTATTTTTCTTTTTAATGAGACTCAAGGCACCCAGAGGAATCAAGTTCTAGGAATGACCTTTCTGGCCCCCAGGGGTCTTTCATGCTTTACTAATCATCCTGTCACAAAGGAAAGGAACATGAGTCCCTGTCTCTTCCATGGGACTTGGTTTTGTGTGAGGAGTTAAGAGTTTTAGAGAAACACAGACAGCGGAGGGGGACTCTGAGGAAGTGACTAGTGGGGTATCAGGCGTCAATGGCAGGACAGTGGGAAGAAAAGTTTTAGCTTGGGGCCTCCCTTCGCCA
>NW_017731745.1:71692-82533 GCF_001890085.2 Hipposideros armiger | reverse complement strand
CATAAAATCAAGCCTAGGAGCAGGAATGTATCTGGCCCAAGTAGACAGATAAGGTAACAGACCAGCAAGGTGACTTTACCAGGACCAGGCTATAACAGTGATTAAAGCCCAGGCCTCCTATGCCAGAGCCAAGCTGCTATTCATCTCATGGCTTCCCCACTCCCAGCCACAGCTGAGCCTTGACCACACACAGTGGCCAGGATTGAGGGTCAGGGACCCCTGGTCCCAGTAGCTCGGCTGGTTGGGCTCACTGTTCTTTCTGTAGTTCATGAGCATTTGCTTAGAGCAGCAGATTTTATGTGCTCTTTTCTCAAGACGTCCCAGCTGTAAGTGGAAACGGGGCCATGGTGCAAGGCAGGCAGGCCCCAAAATGCTTCCTGCCCCACCTTTGCACTCAGGCCTGGATTCCTGATGGTGGAGGAGTTCAAGTCCAGACGCCAGCAGGCTTGTGAGAAGGGCCCTTCTTGCTCTGTGTGCAAGGGATTGGGCCTTCTTTGCAAGACCCCTCCACCCCAGAGCAGCTGTGAGGGAGGCCCGGGGCGCAGGGACCTCCGTTCAAAAGTCTGGGTTCTTCTATGGGACAGGTCTGGGGTTTGCAGACTTGGTTGGTAGGGAATTCTTAGCCAGAATCCCAGGTTTTATGTGAAATCTTACACAGAACCCAAACTGCAACACCGGCCACAAGGGAGCGGCTCTGGTTGAGGCCACCTGGCCCACGGCCCTCACTCACTTCACAGGACCACCTGAGCTCTGGAGGGCCTGGTTTTTGCAACCAGTGTGTCTCCTTTCCTGCCCCAGACCCTTCCCTCGCTCAGCCTGCCTGCCCCTAGAAGACTGATCTTGCAAATACGTGGTACACAGGTAGGCAGGGATCCCACTGCCCTTAGCGTGAATGTCAGACCCCTCTTCCTGACATTCGATGTTCTTTGTGGTTGGTTTTAACATAACTGTCTTGCCTCACCATTCACTGAGACGCAGTTCGCCCGTCTCCTCACCTTTTGTATCTACTGTGTTGGCCTTTCCCTCCCTCCCATTTTTGCTCTTCATGGTCTTTCCAAACCTTACCATCTATCCAAGCTTCTCTTGAGAGTCGCCATTTCCTGGAAGCTCTCCTGCCTGCCCCAGCTGTCAATGGTCTACTCCCTGAAATGCAACAGTTCACACAGTCAGTGCCCTATAAAGTAGCACCTGATTCTTACGTGGTTTTATCTGACTCACTGATGTTAACATGTGTCAGTCTTTTCCTCGCGCTGATCTGTATGGTTAACTCACAAAGGAAGGGGGATAAGTCGTTCCTTTCTCTCATATCAGGGTCTAAATAATACGAATTTCAGCGCATAATGTAGCTTCAATAAAGAGCTACTGAATCTATTAACTGCAGCAGTCTTGAGCTATTCCTGGAGTAACAGAATCTCCCTCATGTTGGGGAGAACTTGGCTCCTTTGGGGGTTGGCCATCGTGGGCAGAGACCTGCAATGAGGTTGGTTGCTGGCAGATGAAGCCTCCTGAAGACTTTCCTTTCTGTAGCCGATTTCCCTGAGATGTGCGTCTCTCTCCAACTCAGTAAGACTGTATTGGGATGAGTGAAGCATTAACCATGTGGTTCTGGCCCATCTTGCAGGGATTTGAAACTGGACAACATCCTTCTGGATGCAGAAGGTCACTGCAAGCTGGCCGACTTTGGGATGTGCAAAGAAGGGATTCTGAATGGTGTGACGACCACCACATTCTGTGGGACTCCTGACTACATCGCTCCTGAGGTAAGACCTCGTGCAAGACTGCCTCCTCCTCATGCTTCATCCCTATGAACTGGGGTCATCTAGTGGTTCTGGGGAAAACTAGAAAACCAGGATGGATCCCAGGAAAGAGGGAGAAAAGATTTGCTGATGTATCCGTAAGGAAGTGGTGGGGAAGGGGGAGATACCAGTGAGCTGAGAGTAACAGGCCATTCCCCCAATCTGGACAGGTCCTCCTGAAGATTATTACTCTTTCATCCAGTCCAGAACTACCCGTGATACTAGGACCAAGAGAAATTTGGTGACTTGTATCATTGTTTTCACTTCTTAATAAACAGAGTAAAGGAATACCATTGATAAAGGCAGCAATTAACTTAATCAGCTATAATTTGCCTGTAGTAACACCAGGAATTATTTGCCATTTCTAGTGTGGACGTTGAGTCTACGTAGGGAACACACAGGATCAAGGAGGAAGCGGAGAGTAACTGGCTCATTATAAATGCAGATCAGAGATATTCATTTTAAGACTCACCAGTGGGTTGTTGCCTTTTGTGAAAGTTGTTTGGATATTTTGTTCCTCATAAAGTGTTTGTTTGCCTTGAGTTTCTCCAGGTCAGTCTTGCCCAGCTGAGAGATACCTAGTGTGACATGATTCAGATTTAAGACATAGCCTATCAGAGATACTTAATAAAAATGCTGTTGAGGGTTCTGACACATATAAAATGGAAGGAAGTACCAGTCCCCATTAAGCATTGCCCATGGTGGTTAGGTATGTGTTAGCACATTTAGATTTCATTTCCTTTCCATGGGCATTGTTTGAGCACCTGCTAGACTCAAAGCAATGTAGGGATAAAGAATTGACTAAGACACTTGTCACTCTCCTAAAAGAACTTTTGGTTCAGAGGGAGTGACAGGTAAGTAAATAACTAATTAAGTAGAATAAATAGGTACAAAACACAAGATGGTATCCTCAGGATGGGGAGGCCTCTTGGAGCACCTGGTGGATGATTTGAGTTGTAAAGAATTAGCAGGATTTCCTTTGGTGTGGGGGGTGGGGAACATTCCTGAAAACAATAGGGAGGATTGAGTGGGGGTGGGGCAGGGGAAGAGGCTCAGCATCCCTGGGCTCTGAATCCTTTAGGGCAGGGGCTGTGCTTCTAATCTGGGTACTTCCAGGATCCAGCACAAAAACCAGGCTCCCAGTAATGGTTTGTTGAATGAATAAATAAATGAGAATTTGGGACACTCGAACATGAGCAAAGACAAAAGGGTGAGGAGATTCTTGGCCTTTTTTAAGAAAGGAAAATTGTGTAGCTAGAACACTAATAGTGTAGGGTTTCTTAGTGCTCTTAGTAATGAATGAGATTAGTTGAGATTAGGATAAAGGACCAAGGAAAATGGCCTTTATCCTGTAGGACCTGTGGACCCACTAAGGGCTTCCCAGTATAGAAGGGTCACAATCAGACCTGTCCCAGTACGAAGATGGGTATCAGCAGTATACTCATAGATCAGAGGGCAGAGCTTGAGAGAAGGACAGTTGAGAGACTTTTCACAGACTGGACAAGACATGGGGAGGCCTCAGGAGAGTCAGAGAAGTGAGGTTGCTAAGTAATAGGTAAATTCTCGAGAAATTTATCTTCTAAGAGACCTGAAGAGTAGAGATTTCAATCTGTCTCTACTAATGTGTTCCCTTAGTGGGAACACTAGGAATTGAACCTTCAAGGAGATATCAGTGAAAGCCAGGGCTCTCAATTGCTTTTTCAGCATCTTCCTTATTTACCCTTTTTCATCAGAATGCTTGGTTCCAGTCCCTCTGAGTCGATACCAGAGTCAAAGGGTAGAAAGCCCAGTGTTGTAGTTAGGACCCAGCCCAAGACAAACATTTACTTTATGATGAACGAAACAATGAACGGCTCTGATCTCTGTTTATGAGGCCCAGACACTCTTCCTTTCCATTCTACACATGTGCCCACTATGCAGAATCACCACTACACTTGAAATGGCAAGCAATTCCTGGTCTTCCTATAGGCAATTTATAGCTGATAAACATATTGCTACCTTTATCAAGGGCTCTGGGGAAGATTAAATGAAAGTTTGTCTCCACAGCATTTACCACAGCGCCTGGCCCAGAGTAGGCACTAAGTAAATAAATGGGGGCTCCATCATGACTATTGTTGCTGGGTTGTGCAGCAGCGTGTGAAAAGCACCGACTGAGAGTTGAGATTCCACACTAGACTTGACCACTAATGCCTCCATGTCGACCTTGATCAAGTTACAAAACAGTTTTGACCCTCAGGTTCCTCATCTTTCAAATGGGAATAACAATTCCTGCCCTACCTGCCTCATCAAGCTGTTTTGAGAATCTAATGAGATTAGAGCATGGAAAAGCTTCAAAATGCATAAGCCTCTATTCAAATAGGAGGAGTTGAGAGGTGCCTGGCTAACCCTGAAACCAGACACCTTCTGAGACGCTAGCTTTGCCCCAGGGCTTCTCTGCCCATCACATGCCTTTGGCTAACACCCATCTTACCTTCTCTCTTTTCTCCACGCCCAGCCCCAGCTCCCTAGGAATGGTGGCCAGCCCTGGGCTCATCACACCCAATGTCTTCCCTTCTCTTCTCCCCTACGCTGACCCACTCAGGGCTTGGCTGCCATGCTGGGTGCCCTCCCATGGCGTGTGAAGCCTTGCCCTTCTCACCAGCTCCATCACAGACAAGCCGATTAGAAAGCAGATAATTAGGGCCAAGCCTAAAAGCAATTTTATAAAGAATGCCACCCAAAACAGGAAGGCTTTGGAAGGGGCCTTGGGGAAGGGTGGGCTGGACTGCTTTGTGGTTCCTGCAGTGTCATCCTGTCTGAGCCTACACAGGCAACCTAGAGGCCACCTCCCTATGACCCTGTGGAGGCATAGAACTCAGCTGTGCCATCTCCTGGATGCTGGAAGGTGGCCACCTTAGCACTCACAGCCCCCTGCACCAAGGAGAGAAAGGAGCACACCCAGTAAGGCACACACAGTGGGCACATGTGGCAGCCAGTCCCCCAAGTGTTAGAACTGGGCTGATCACAGTGGTGATTCAGAAGAATGCAAGAGCCCCTACCACCTGGTTGTTATAAATGCCCTGGGGAAACAGTTGACCATGAGAAAATAACTAAAATCCCAGTAGTATGTAGAAGGTGCTTATCTTAAGGACAGGTAAGGGCCTTAAGATGTCAGAGGATAGGAGAAAGACTGGGGGAATCCGAGGAAGCTTTCTGGGGGAGGTGGGTGATAATCATGACCTTGAAGGAAAGAAACTGGTGGTCCTGTGATGAGATAGGTTGGGGCGCTGGATCTTTCAAGGCAGAGGGAGACGCTAGCTTTGGCTTTGGAACAGAGCAGCATTACTGGCTCCTCAGGGCAGTGGAGCCTCTAGTTCTGACTGCTAACATGCTAACTACTGGTCTCAGAGACCAAAGGTACTCACCAAGCAGATTACCAAACCGGAATAATTTAGAGTGGGCTTTATTTGCTTATATTCCCTTTCATTCTAAATTCAGAAGATTCCCAGAATGTGTTTTTACTGTTTTCAAAATCCTTCTACCCAAGTCTTTTTATTTAATTCCAAGCAATCTGTAATCTCTAGAAGGGTGTTTTGAGTAGACCACAGAAAGCCCATATACTGGGGTTCAGTCTCCTCTTCTCTGGCTGTCTTGAAATCTGAGAATTGAGCTAGAGCCTTCTGGGAAAAGTTACCTGAAAAGTTACCCACCTGAGGTGTCCTGCAAGCTGCAGTGATTAGGCATGGCCTTTGCCATTCGGAGTGTCTGAAATAAAAGGCAGGGGACCTGGGACTTTATAGAGGCAGGTGAACAAGGGACTCATTGGCGAGTGCTGTGGGACTCACGAAGAACACTAGACATGGGTTTTTCCCTGGAATATGCAAGAGCATCATGGTCCTTTGTGATTAGAACACAAAAGCAAGAGGAGACTTATTAAGTATAATTTCTTTTCCAAGAGTACAGGGTGCAGGTATTTCAACACTGTCACCATTTCAGAAGCCTGGGCTTCTGCTCACCTTTCCACGCTGTGAGTCGTGCCCTGGACTGCGTGTGAGACGGGAGAGCCGATGTTGCGGCCCGCGGCTCCTTACAGCTTGCGTGTCTCTCCTAGTCTGCATCTTACTCCTCTGACCCTGATTTTAATGTCAAATATATGCATTTTTTTAACTTAGCTATAAATGCAAGTCAAGAACTTCATCTGGTGCTCAAAACAAAGAAACAGTGACTTGTCCCCACTGGAAGACTGTGTATAGGTACCAACTTTGGACAGTTGATAGTTGGCCCCCAGCGTAGTGCCTCCCAAACTCAATTTCCACTGAAGTTGCTGACTTGAAACCTAACTTTATGTAACATGGGGCTCCGCTCTGCGAAGGAGCAAGCTGGAAACGAAGGCGTGGTTCTTCCCATGGGCACTTGTGGCACAGGCGTGGCCGCTGGTGGGAGTCTTTGGTGGGCTCTGACATTGCCCGTTTCCTGAGCAGATCCTGCAGGAGTTGGAGTACGGCCCCTCAGTGGACTGGTGGGCCCTGGGGGTGTTGATGTACGAGATGATGGCTGGGCAGCCCCCCTTCGAGGCTGACAATGAGGACGACCTGTTTGAGTCCATCCTCCATGACGACGTGCTCTACCCGGTCTGGCTCAGCAAGGAGGCCGTCAGCATCCTGAAAGCTGTGAGTGGTTGCCCCGCACCGACGTTTCTGCTCCCTGGCCTCGCCACCATCTGTCTTTCTCCTCACTCTGTCCCTCTCGCTCCTCCCTTCCGACTCACTCCCGCATTCTCCCTTTTTCTCTCTGCCTTTCTCTGACCCTCCTGCTCAGTGCTGAATGGAAGCAGTTGAGGACAGTCACCGCTGGGAGTTCAGGCTCAGTTCAGAGGGCTGCTGCCGAGAGCATGGGGCCTGAGACGAATTGCTCTTCTTGTGGGAAAAGGACAGCATGTCTGTGTTTCCTGAGGGGGAGCTCTGTGCACATCTGTGTCCTCCAGTGAGTGTTTCAGAGGGAGCAGAACCAACCCAAACTGCCCTGGGGTCACCCCCACTGCCTAGACTCTGTGGCTGGACCCTCCTTCCATACCTGTCACTGTGGCCCGTCTTCCTCTGGGGCCTGCGATGGGGACGAGAGAGGAGGGGAGAGAGAGGAGGGTACTGTGCACCTGTGTCTGTGAAGGCGTCACCGTGGCTGAAGAGCTGATCAGAAAAGAAGTGTCCATTCAAGATCGATGCAGCCATGCTGGATTCAGACATGTAATAGGGAGACTGTCCCCTGTTATCCTACAAATAATCCCTCATGTGAAAACTCTTAATACCCGCTCATTGCAGCCATTTCTACAACATAAGACAGTTGTACTGCAGCTAATAAGCGAAGTTACCTATCCCCCTAGAAGAGCTGTGGAAGCTGCAGTGCAGGGAAGCCAACTTACCTGGGAAGGGTCACTCTCCTGGGTTGAGGAAGGACTGGGGTGGCAGCCCAAGAACCTTGACTTCCAGTGCTGGCTTCTTTCACCCATCAGAATGCCCCGAAGTTCAGTAGTTGGCATACCACATTCAGAAAGTTTGCCGTACCTTCTCTACTATGATTTACTTTTCTTGTTCTTTCAATCAACTCCCAATATTTGCCTAATATACGTATGTATTTTTCAAAGAAATTTTATGTCACTGTCATAAATGGAAAATCAGTAGCACTTGCCATAACTAATTAGCATAAGTCATCATATAAAAATGTTAAAAAGACCTAAAATCATTTTGTAGGTGTCTGGGGGCGGGGAAGGGGGGGACACATATAATATTTTGGAAAATGCCACGTCAGAACATATCACTTTTTGCCATAGTTGTTTTTTGCCTTCTTCTTTCCCCCTATCCCTCACTTTATCCTTCCCTCCCTTCCTCATCTACTTCCCTTTCGCTGTCTCTCTGTTTCCCTTCTAATAATTTGGTTAATATTGAACTACTATTTATTGAGTGCTTCCAATGTGCCAGGCATTGTGCTAGATACTAAGTAAGTGTTGGTGAATATAACATCCATTGTCTCTTCCTGTGGAGCTTACAATCCAGCAGGAAAAGGTGGGCAGTAAATTAAAAACTACATGCATACGTGGCCACAATTGGCATAAGAGTGCTGAAAGAAGCAAATAGAGTATGCTTATTTACTCACTCCTTTATTGAGAACATATTTATGAAGCATTTAGCATGTGCCAGGCACTATGCCAGGTGTTGACAAAGGAAAACCTGCAGTACCCAAGGCAGCCAGAACCCCAGCCCCGCCTGCAGAACTTGTCACTTACCCTGGACCCTGAACCCCAGCCCAGCGCTCCTTTCCGGGAGCCTCCCTCCTGGCACCCGACCTGGGCCGTTTCATTTTGGATGACCCAGAGCGGTGCTTCTCAACAGGGGCAATTTTGCCTCTCCACCCCAGAGACATTTGTCGACATCTGGAGATATTTTTAGTTGTCACAACTTGGAGCAGGGGATGCTACGAGCACTCGTGGGCGGAGGCCAAGGATGCTGCTAAACATCCTACAATGCACAGGATGGCCCCTGTGACAAAGAGGTATCCGGTCGAAAATGTCATTAGCGCAGAGGTTGAGAAACTTTGACCTTCAGAGATTCAGAAGCTAGAGATCGCGTCTGTGTCAGCTGGTTGGCGAGGGGAAGTCTCTGAGAGAAGGCATCTTCCCTGTGCGAAGAGCCCCTGGCTCCGGGGCAGCTTCCTGAGGCGTTAGAACCTGTAGGCTTATCCGTAGCCCTGATATTTCCCCTCCCAGAAGTGGGAGGACAGGAATTGCTGAGGAAGTAAGGAGCAGTCTTCTACCCCCTTGGCCTTGGAACACTTCACTTCCTCACATTGTCGCTTGCTTCTAGGGCCAGGCCTGCTTTTCCATGACTCTGGCCGTGAGCTCTCTGAGGGCTGCTGCCTCTGTGAAGGCGAGACAGGACCCTAGAGAAGGCTACTTCATCACAGGGTTATACAGCACACTGTAACCGTGTGCCGCCATCGGGGGCGGTCCTGCTGCCTCCCTTCTTCACCATTGTCACAAGACACCAGCCCAAAATGTAAAGCTCCTCAATGTGGTGTTTACGGACAAGCATTGAGAGAAGCGAGAAGCATTTCTTTTTCTTGTTTTTTTGATCTTTTGATTTACATGGGTATGTTGTGCTAGAGATTACAAATTCAAATCTTTAAAGAGAGGGAGGGCCCAGGTCCAGGAAAAGGAAAGGATCAGGAGGTACCTTTGATAATTCACCTTAACGTGAATCGTGAATCGCTGGTTCTCTTTCCTTACCTCAGAAAGGACTGTTGACCTCTCAGGATAAGTGAGTTTATGAGACATCGGTCTCCCTGAGGAGAGGACTTGAGAATCTGAGGGAAATCAGGGGGTTAGTAAGAGCCTGAATTTCTAATCCCACCTTGGTACCTTGCTGGCTGTTTGACCTTGGCCAAGTTAATTAACCTCCCTGTGCTTCAACTACCTCACTTATGAAATAGGTAAAATAATAGTACCTCAGAGGGTTTTGTTTAGATGAAATGAGTTAATACGCTATGTTTAGAATGGTGGCTGGCACAAAGTAAGTTCTATATAATAGTTAGACGATACCCTGAAGGGCGAAGCCCCCCAAAAGTACAGAAAACTGGCTTAGGACGTGATCCTGAAGGTGTTGCCTTGTCTGGCGTCCGTCTTTCCCTCACAGCTCATGCCTGCCGAACCTCGGTTGCTAATTGTACCTATGTGCTCATCCCTGCAGTTCATGACCAAGAACCCCCACAAGCGCCTGGGCTGTGTGGCAGCACAGAATGGTGAGGACGCCATCAAGCAGCACCCATTCTTCAAGGAGATCGACTGGGTGCTCCTGGAGCAGAAGAAGATCAAGCCGCCCTTCAAACCTCGAATTGTAAGTAAGGCCTGGAGCTCATCCCACGTGTGGGCCGGTCCTGGGTACCACGTGCAGAAAGGTGGTCTGGGGCACATCTGACAGCCAAAGTGACAAGGGCAAGAGGGAGCCAAGACGCTCCCTAAAAACAGGGTCTCTTCAGCGTTGAGTTTACTATAGAAAATACACACCCTATAAGCCATAACCAAGATGATGATTTAAATGGGACATAGAAGAACATTTTTTATTTTTATATGTACTCATTTTGATGAAAAATTGCAAATGATACTAGTTTTCAATGTATGATAGAGATAGAAGGTTTCTTTATAAATAAATGGGTGTTTTAATGAATCAATTTAAAGAAAAATCTTAACTAAACAATAGTCACAGTCATTATGTGGCGCTAACCCAGAGTGTAAAGGAGCTACTTAGTGACTGACCTTTGGGAACCCCTGGAGGCTGAATCTGTTAGAGGCCCATTCCTTAGGCCACATCAGAGACCTCCTCTTCCTTCTCTGCCCTCTCTTCTGACTTCACTCAGCTTTACCACTCTCTTCCAGGTTCTTAGGCCTGTCGGGGTGATGTCAGTTGGAGTGGGGGCGCACAATAAAGGGTGTTTGTAGCTCAGAGGTTGGAAAAAAGAATAGGACTGTTGACTCAGAGAGCAAAGATCATGTCCTAGCAGAGGAGGTGTCAGCAGCGTTGTTCTAAAAGTGAGAGTATGTTTATGTGCACCAATGTGTGTGCGTGTATGTGCGTGTGTGTGCGTGTGTGTGTGTGTGTGTGTGTGTGTGTGTGTGTGTGTGTGTGTATTGAGGGGGGGTGAGGGGTGGATATCTTAATTCTGTTGGCTTTTAGCCTGACAAGGCAATCATTCAGACTGAAAATCTGGATAGCCAGCTGACCAGTTTATAGGGAGTGAAGGGGAGTGTGTAATAGAGTAATTTACTGGGCAGGAACCCCAGAGTGGTAGGGCTGGGGTCCCGGCAAAGAAGACCTGAGACCATCCAGTCAGCCCTCAGTCACCCTGTATTCTGTTAGACAGCCCCCTCCTCTCTCACTACCAAATGCAAAAACCACTCTCCTGTGCTTTGTGAATCATCAGAAAGAAATTTCATTACATTTTAGGAAGTTTTTCTGGGGAGTGATTGTGATATTGCTGTGATTCTCAGAAATGTTCCGTGGGGAGGTGGGGGGTGAG
>NW_017731745.1:35865-71682 GCF_001890085.2 Hipposideros armiger | reverse complement strand
TACCTCTCAGCTGAAGAGCGTGGCCCAGACCTTGGCCAGACTAGAGCGTGGTGGGTTGACCGTCTCTGAACACTCAGCCCTGTCACCATTCCTCACCTGTTTTCTTCTGCGGTTTCTATGATTTTTCACTGGCTAGCACACAGCTTGGAACAGGCTAGATTTAGGTTCACCTTCTTTTGTGGTTTCCATCACCCCCACCCCTGCCCATCTCTCACATAGCTAGCTCTGTGGCCCGCTATGCCAAGCCCATGCTGTGGGTGTGAGCCACGGCTCACTGCACATGCCAGCCTGCCAGGCCCCTCTCCCCAGAGTCTCTGCAGGTGGCTTTAAGGACAAGATGAACTCTGCCCCTGACAAAATGAGGACAAGCCTGACACCAGAGGCCAGGCAGAGGAGGAGGAAAACGTAGAGTCTCCAATCTGAGGGTGACATATTAATTCAGGTTTAATCTCCGTTAATCAACCCAAAGAAAACTGGGAACTAGACCCAAGTAAAGAATCCAGGCCCAGCATATGGGAATCCAGTACAAGTTCAGGGACGGATCAGCCAGCGCTAAAAAAATGATTGAAACTTCAATTTGGCTTCCAGGACAACAAAATGACTTAAAATTAAGCTTGCAGAGGGCTAGAGGAGTAGCCCCTTCCTGTGGCATGCAGACTGGAGAGGACAGGGCAAGCCCCAGGGGCCCATCAGCAAGGGGTGTGAAGGGGAGAGAGGGCCTGGGGTAGGTAGGGCAGAGGCAGACAGCGGGTCTTTGCTGAGAGGCCACATAGAAGCAAGCAATTAGGGAGATCTTTAATGCTGAAAAGCACGAGGAAGTTTTAAAATACGGATTCATGGAGAAGAGTCTCTCACTGAGGTAGAATAGGTGGCAGAATATGGCGCAAATCCAGTGTGGGGGAGAGCACTGAGATTTCAGGAGGCTGAGAAACTCTGGTCTCCAAAGCCCTATAAGTACCAGTGGTTCTTCACTGGGGGTTCCACCCTCTGGTCTGAACTCTGAGCCAAAGGAAAGTGCAGACCTGAAAGGAGTGACACTGTGAGGGGTCCTCCGGTACCAGCAGTAGAAGTACATCCCTGGATCAGGGGGTCAGGACCACCCCTGAAGGTCAGGTGGGACTCCATCTCCACCTGGAGCACAAGGCATCCATGCTTTTCTTCCTTGGACCTCTGGAGAGCCCCTTACCTGGGAGCAAAGGGCAAAACTCTGTATGCTTCCTTTGCTGAGGAGCTCAAGCAGGCTCACCCCCTGAGAGGATAGCAGTGAAAAAGAGCAGGGACTGTCCAGGAGCTCCCATCAATTTCAAAGTGGCTTAACCTCCCTGAAGCCTGACTTCATCATTGCCTTGGAAATCATCTTCTGTGCATGTGTCTCCTACTCACGCCCACAAACCTCCAGAATTATCCTCGCCACCATTGCGGTCAGGGGAGAGGGTGTTTATTCGGTTGGTTTGAATTCAGGAGATAATTAGAACATCTGAAGGAAGAACATTGTGCAAGAGGTGTGTCTGGTCACATGTTTAAGCCAAAAATGTTGATCCTTACAGAGTTCTCAACTACAGGTCTTTAAAGACTCAAGTTGTTTAAATATCTGATCACATTTATACCCTTGGGACTAGAGATTTATTGCCAGAGAAATATCAAAATTGGAAAAGAATAGTCCACATCTAAAATATCTGATCACATTTATACCCTTGGGACTAGAGATTTATTGCCAGAGAAATATCAAAATTGGAAAAGAATAGTCCACATCTAGTTAGCAGACTGGAAAGGTGTCCTGAATCTGTCCCTAAGTTGAAAGCTCTTTTCTGAATCATGTTAATGGCACCACCCTGAGTCATCTGTGGGCTTGTATAGAGCAGAAACCAATTTTAGGTTAAATTAAAGCCCACTGCCACGATGAATATACTGTACTTCTCATGTCTTAAAGCCTTGCAGGACCTCTGTGAAAACTGACATGAGGTTTCCATAAGCCTTCACCTCCCCCTCTAACTAACTCAGAATGAACCCTGGGGGTGCGGGTACCTGCCTGGCTTAGATTCCAACAATGAAGATGGCTCGGTGCTCCACAAGCAGGGTCAACCTTACCCACAGGCAAAATAGATGGCCACCCACAAGAGGTCATTGGAGACACGCTGGGAAGCTGAGGTATGTCCCCACAGAGGTTGTCTTCTATTCATGGGACAGGGAGTTCCATCACAAGACAGGCTTTCGGTGTCACACAACTTGAGGGCACATCAGGTGCCTTCCAGGGAGAACTGGGAAAGAAAGATTTTGACAAAGGAAGGACGGAAAGCAGTTTGGAGGCTGGCATTGGCAGGAAGCAGCCAGGATAGTGGGTTGCAAGCAGCCAGAGACAGACTAAGGGTCCTAGATCTTAGGGACAAGACTTCACATCAAAGGAAAGACACTGTGAGAAGGGAGGAGACAAGTCTGAGTAAATGTCTGCAGCCTTGCAATTTGGTAGTGGCCTCAAGAAGGCACAGGGCATGTGTTTCAGCAGGCAAGGAAACCAGGTGTGCAGCCTGCCCTGATCCCTTCAGGCTGAAGCTCCCCAGGGCATCCAGTCAAAGGCCTGGGGCCTGGGAAGGAACTCTGGGTCTCCTCTGTCCTGACCAGCTTCACTTGCTTCCTACCCATGCCCACTGGCATCATCCCAGAATGCCACCAATCCCCAGAAACCTACTGGATAGCTACTGCCCCATGCCTCAGCTCGCCATACTGAACCTGAGGGCTTAGGCAGGGGCATCTGTCTATCTGATTCAGTAAGGAATTGGTTTTTGTCTGGTGGTAGGTGCTGGAGCTGAGGCTGGGTGAGGTCAAGTCATAGAGCCTCGGACTTAAGAAGAGCCAAGATGTAGTGGCAGAGCTCCCTACCCATCCCCACTCCCAGGACACAGTTCAGTCCCCTCCTCACCATATTCTGCCGCTGGACACAGTGAGCCAGCACTCTGCCCAGGCTGGCACAGCTGGAGGCTGGGGTCCCTGGCTTATCCCCAGGAGGCTGAAGATATGGAGGGAGAACAGCTCCCAGGCCTGAGTCCCATCCCCGCTATAGGGCCTCACCCTCTGAAGATAGCACCGAGGAGATTGTCCAGATTCACAGCTGGAATTTGGCCTCTGGTCAGGTTCTATCACATACCTCCACTAGCTGCTGTCCCCTCTAGGCCTTTGACTTCTTGAGATGTTTGCTAAACTGAGATTTCTGCTCCCTGGCGCCTGAGTGTCCCTGTCTAAGCCCTGCCCTGACTCACCAGCTGTCACTAGTCCACAGGGTTTCCTGCCTTCAGGTTTATTTATGCCCCTTTGCACTAGCCCCCACCCCAAGACATTTTCAGTGTCCCCTGCTTCCACGTGTAGATTTTGCTCTCACTTGTCCTTCCAGCTATATTATAGATTCTCCCTCCTCCACTTTCCCTTTTAGCCCCTTCCTATCCACCCACATACTCCAGTGATTTTGCCTAAGCGATGCCATCAACACGAAACCAAAGACTTTGTGCCATCATGTACTCAAGTCAGTTTTCTGAGGTTGGCTGGCTTCGGAGCAAGGGCACACAGAGTGGGTGGCAGGCACCCCAGCAGTGGGTGGGGGAATAGAAAAGCCAGCAAGGCTGGAGCAAAGAGCTTTGATGCTGGAAACAAATCTTCAAGTATAGAATTAGTTGGTTTATCCCCCTGGGAATTTGAGTCCAAAATGGTGGCATCATCTAGTTGCCAGTGAAAGTAGCACATTTAGCTTTTGTGGTACTGGTGGACTTGCCTTCTTTGGGAACCATAGGGGGCAAAAGTGATGTGTTTGGTGTGGTTGAAGGGCATCATCTGACCTTGCAGATCTTGGAGTATTTTGTTCACTCCTGCGTATTCCTCCTTTACCCCAAAAAAAGCCTTAGGCTCTGAGATTGTGGCTACCGGGGGCATTGGCGCCAGAATGGGGGGAAGCCAGTGGAGGAGGGAGAGGTCTGCTCCCCAGAAACCTAGCTATCCTCAGTAAAGCCAAAGGCAATGAGGGAAAAATGCCGGCCAAGTAAACTTCTGTTTGTATACATGTTCTCTCTTTTCAAGTTTGCTTCAGTGTGAATGTCCCTCTTTAAGGTAAGGCCTCCAGAGTGGGGCATCTCTCCAGGTAGGTGAGCCCTCAGGCCTGGTGACATGGAGGCCCCTTTCAACCTCATGATCCGTTTTCATCCAGCCATCCACACTGCATGGCGGGACGCCCAAGGGAGGCCTTTCCTGCATGCTCCTGCATGACTGGGCTGTGCTGAGAGAAAACTGGGAAGTGGGCTTGAGACCCTCACACCCTCACTAACTTAGTGGCCTGAGGAGGAGCCCTGCTGACAAAGCAGCCCTTCCCCTAAAGTCAGCCCACTGACCCAGGGACCACCTGATGGCATGGACCATGAAGATGGAGCCCAGGTGACCGTTAGGGGCCATCCTATTCCTCCATCTGGCAGAGCAGGAACAGGGCCCAGCTGGTACCTGCAGCCCATCAGCTAGGACATCCCCCCAGAATGTCCATGCCATAGTGAGAGCCCTTACCGTCCAAGAGGCTGCACGGTCCCTCAAGGAGCCAGGACTCTGGCGCAGGGCAAAGTCCAGGAACCTGCTTTTCGGTTGTTGGCCCAGGTGGTGGTGTACATTAGTGGACATGGTACCGGCTTTGACGAGAGACTTGGGATGGAATAAAATCAGTGTCACAGGAGAACCATGTGAACCTGGAAATTCACTTCACCCCCCAGACTTCTGGCGTCCCCGAGGCCCCCAACCTCCTATCTGTAAAATGGGAATGAGAATACTTGTTCAAAGGATTAGATAACAAACCTGGATTAGATAACAAACAAGATTAGATTCTTAATAAATTTTAGTACACTCTCTCCATTCACCACCCCCACCCAGCCTATTAAAGCCCCTCTCTGCCTCTCATCCCAATACCCCAAAAATCACAAGTTAAGGATTACAGGAGGTGGTGTGAGGTTTGAAGGCTGAGCTGTAGTATCACATGCAACTGGGTTCCAATTTGGGCTGTAGGGTCTTGGGAAAGTCATCTCATCTCTCTGAGCCTTTGTCTCCTGATCTATAGAGTAGGGATAATAGTATCTGCCACACTAGATTGCTACGAGGAGTAAAAATAAAAAACCTAATTGTGTGAAATGACCAGGATAGTCCTTGATATATAGCGACTGCTGGGGATGGTGTGACGCTGATAGTGATGGAGACAGCAGGGGTCTAAGCTGAGGGGGGCTGGACTGGGCAATATTCCTGTTCCAAAGGAGTGGAGGGGCCTGGAGTTCAGATGAGGGAAGACACAGTGTGGTCAGGGAAACAGCTATTACAGGACAGAAAGACATCTGAAAACTGGCCCAAAAAAAGGCGAATTCAGACTCTGCCAGAGAGCCTGCTGGGGCTTACTTGTGAGCTAGGAGAATACTAGAAGAGGGGGGTACTGCAGGACCCTGTGTGACTCACCCCAGATGCCAGTCTTCCCAGCCCTTTCGCCCCTTGGAATAGCACTCCAATTTCTCATGCTATCTGACCCCCCGTTATTCTGTAAACTTGCTCATCACCTTTCCTTTTTCTGCCTGTATTCTCAGCAGTGTTTCTGCTGAGCACAGCTATGCAGTTCCCAATGTCTCAGCCCTGAAATGGTAGCTGTCATTGAGGAGACGTCATGTTAGCACAGCAGGTTCCCAAGTAAATATTTCTAAGCTAAGCAGCCTCAGTGGGGGCATTTTTGACAGAGATTTCTCCATCTGAGAATTCTGATTACGGGAGCGTCCCTGCAGCCTAGGACGGGTATGGCTACCCACACATCACTTTGGTTTTCTTCATGGTGGGGGGGAGAGGTTTGAGCCCTGAGCTGGGTGGGGCATTTCCATAAGCTCTGAAGGTTTCATTTGTGACTTAATAGATATTAGGCTGGGATTTGCCTTCATGGGTTCATCAAACAAGTGTTTATTGAATTTAATCTCCTCCCCACCCCACTAGCACTTGAGGTAACACACAGCCCCCAGGAAATGTTCCCTGGAGGAGCTGGAGCTTGGTAGAGAAAGCCTGGAAGGGGTCAGGAAGAGAGAACCATCTGGGAAAAAGCATAGAAAAGGGAAAGGCAGGATTCAGGTCAGCTCTTTTTGACAGGTATTTATTGAGCATGTACTTTCTGCTCTCCATAAAGCCCTGGAGGGGAAGGTTGACATAGGAAGGGTAAAATCCCCTCCTGTCACCTTAATGTCACCACAGTGAGGATTTAAGATGGCAGGAAGAAATTCTCTAACATAAATACTTGAGGGATACTAGGCAATAGGGTAAAATCCAGGACTTAACTTTGGAAGGGGAATCTTGAGGTTTGCCTCTGTAGGCTAGAGGGCAGAGGAGGAGAGGTGGCATGAAGAAGAGGCCTCCCCAGACAGGCTGGGAGACAGGTTCTGTGTGGATCACAGGAGCCACTTCCACTCCAGGTCTTGTAGAAGATCCTGTCCAGGCAGGGCCACTTGAACTGCACCCTCCTGCCAGTCTCTGCAGAAAAAGCTAACCAGTAGTCTGGCGACCAGAAGTGGAGGAGCAGTGGTTAGAGGCTGGGTAATGTGCACCAGTAAAAGCAGAAAGAACATTAAACCTTTCCCATGGAGGGGCTCAGTCCTCCAGCCCTGAAGCCAGCAATTGTTCTTTGAAGGATGTAGGTCACCAAGTGACATCTGCTAGCTGACAGGGTTCCCCGCCAACACCAATCACAAAGTCCAAGACCTTGGTTCTCCAGGGATGCATTTGTCATGGAGGAAAGAAGCTCTTGGAAATAACGGTTTTGCACCTGAGGGGATTGGTGCCTTGTTTAAGCCCCCATTGTGTGTGCTGGGGTAGCGGATGGTCACAGAATTGGAATTGGCCTAAACCGGACACTCAAATGTTATTCTAGAATTCTGGGCTTTGACAAACACACAATAGGTTCATCAAGGTTCCACATCAACCTTGGTCTTTTCAAGGCAAGAAAGCCTGGCCCATGGGCCTGTAACCACTGACCCTCTGGGTTATTCTGGCTACTCCTTTCTGGGACCTACTTCACCTGCAAAGGGGTTTCTTTGGGGCACGGAGCTTGGATGTCAAAGGAGTAT
This sequence comes from Hipposideros armiger, assembly GCF_001890085.2. Taxonomy (NCBI): domain Eukaryota; kingdom Metazoa; phylum Chordata; class Mammalia; order Chiroptera; family Hipposideridae; genus Hipposideros; species Hipposideros armiger. The sequence goes on along the minus strand of NW_017731745.1, from coordinate 64,579 downwards.
TTCAGGTGTGTGAGCCCAGCTAGGTTTGGAGGAGGGTCCAGAATAGCCAGGACAGTGAGATAGGATTCTTGCCTTAAGTAGGGAGATGGGAAGATAAGCCAGAATGGGGCTTATCAACTGAAATGACTTACAAAACAAACCAGACCTTGACTTGGGGCTTCAGCCAGACCCCCTCCTCCTCCTTGCAACTGCTGGCATCTCAGCTAGTGTTTGAAAACAACAGGAGCTCTTCCTGGAGAGACATGGCGGATTTAGGCTACAGGTAACCAAGTACCTGGCGTATGATGTTCCACCTAATGCTTCAGAATACAGTCACCCCAAAGCTTAGGATTCCAGAGGTTAGCCCTCATCCTGTGTCACAGGCAATGAGTTAAGAGGAAAACGTTGGACAGAGCTGGATACTGGTCCCTGCTGTTAGCATCTGCGGGACCCTGAGCAAGTCACTGGGTTTCTCTGCTCCCTTCCTATAAAATGAGGGACCTACACAGTCCCTAAGGTTTCTTCCAGCCCCAGCCACTCCTCTAAACATGCTCCATGAGCACGGGGATTTGATGCTTTTCATAAAGCAACACTATTGTAATAAAATTTACATAGAATAAAATTCACTCATTTCAAGTGCACATTTTGATGTATTGTAACAAATGGATACACCCATGTAACAGGAGCACACTGAATATATAGAACGTCCCTAGCCCCCAGACAGCTCCCAGGTGCCCTTTGCCTCAGGCAATCCCTGATCTGCTTTCTGTCACTGGAGAATAGATTTGTCTTCTCTAGAGTTTCATATATGGGGAGCCATGTATCATGCACTCTTTTGTGCCTGGCTTCTTTCACTTGGCATCATGTGTTTGAGATTTGAGAACTATATTTTTAACATTTTATTATGGAAAATTTCAAATATGTAGCAAAGTAGAGAGAATCCCCATGTGTCCTTTGCCCAACATCAACAATTAATGAGCTCTGGTTAATCTGTTAGGGGAGCACTTTTAATCTGTCTTATTCACAGCTGCATCCTCAGCCACCACTCCTGGCACATAGTAGGTATTCGATATATACCGGGGATGCCAAAAGAAATGTACACAAGTTGGACACTTTGGTCAACATTTCTCAAGAAGTAGTTTGCCATAATCAGAAGTGTCTGGACGCTGAGGTAACCACTTTGAGCACCTCTTGTAATTGCAGAAGCCAAATGTGACTTGTAGTCATCTTTTGTTATCGGTATATAATGAGTAGTAACAATTTTAATTGTTTTTTCCTTTCTTAAAATGTGTATACATTTTTTTGGCACCCTCTGTATTTGTGGAATGAATGAAATGACTTGTGTAGATAGACAACGTTTTTCTTTCCAGAGAATGTTTCTGTCTTAGCTCCATCTCTAAATTTTCTTCTCACTTTTTATGGCCCAAGACCCATTCCAATATATGCCTGGGAATTTAGGGGGGTGATAAGATCCTGCATTAGGAAACCTGAAATTGTTGAATGGTAAGAGAAGGTGGGTGACCTCATCTTGACTTGAGAGGCATGTATTAAGAGTGTTTACAGTTCCTGTTTCAAAGCCAGAAGGCAGAGCAATAATAAATCCCAGGCCAAAAGAACTGATCTCTATCTAGAACATTTTCATAAATAAGGATAGGAAAGATTGATGAGTGGAGGAGCAGGGCTTGTGCCAGGACCAGACTGGGAAGTTTCTTCTTCGGGTACCAACAATCATCCCTGGAAAGCGAAACCCAACAGCTGTCAACAATGACACTGCTTTGAAAAGTAGATGATAAGTGAGACAGGGCCCCAAGGTTGGAAGCAAAGTGGGGCCAGGTTTGCCGCTCTGTGCCTGCCCACTCTTAACTGGAGACGCAGGCTCCTGGTGCAGCACCAGGCACGGGTCCTGCCACTGCACGTCCCGCTGTGTGGGGCCAGCTCGCCGCAGAGCCTGGCTCAAGAGCTCAGGCCCCCAGCAAGCATGGCAGGCCGGGCCCTACTGCCCCCGCCAGAGGCTTTTTATTCCTGCACAGCCACACTGTGTTTTCTATGCTTTCTCAGTCCCAGGCACCCCTACTGGGTGCCCCTTTACCCTATTTTGGGGTCTACCCAGCAGCGGGTTGTAAAATCAATTTAGTGGGTCAAGTGTAGAAAACATTTTAATGAAGGGTAGACTGGGATAGACTAGAATGCAATAGAATAAAGCCGAATATTAGGCTAGAACATAGAATGCATCACATATAGTAAGGCCAGTGTATATCTTGCTGAATCTTTTTTTGTGGTTGTGGAATGAGATGATGTACACACGGTCATATATCAATGTATTATTTATGGTTGCTTAAATTAAAAAAAAAAAAAAGGGCCGGCCAAGTGGCTCAGTTGGTTAAGAGCTTGCTCAAGAGTTTGAGCTCTGAGCAACAGCAGTTCGATTCCCAGCCCGAGCTGAGCAGCCGCTGAGCTGCCAACAGGTGGCAGGATGGCTCAGCTTAAAAAAAAAATCTTTGAAGGACTATGCCCCTCTCTTCACCCCTGATGTCTAAGAAATTACCCCAAAAGGCATCAAGGGGATGGTGGCCTCATGCACTGAGAAGGGTGCTGGACAGAATGCAGTTTTTTTTGTTCATTTATGTGTTTGTAACACAGCAACAACACAACTGGCAGAAGCCACTCAACCCTTAGCGCACACAAATGCAGCGATGCCTATCGGCCGAAGGCAGGACCACACACGCCAGGCACAAGGGCCTCAGGTCAGAACAAGCTGAACTCAACCCTGGCTCCTCCCCTGGCTGGCGTGCACCTTGGGCACTGTTTCCTAATCTTTACAGTGGGGGCTGTGGCCTCCCAGTAGGGTGGTGTGTGAGGTTAAATGAATCAGGCAGGTAAAGCACTTATGAAAAGCCTCCATCCCCAAGCTTTATTATGTTTTTCACACGAAGAAACTGAGGTGGTGCCAAGCATTGTGCTGGTGATAGAAATACAAGACAGACACCCAAGTGAGGCTAGCGTCCAGCCTAGTGCACAAAAGTTACCCAGTAAGTCATTATTTAGCCCAGTTATAAGGAGTCCTGGAAAAAGAGGCACGGGGTGTGGTCAAGGTGTACGAAGGGGACCATCCTGGGCTGGGGATGGTTTTCCAGGAAGGGGCATTCCTTTCCCGCGTAGCAGCACCAGACCCTTCTTGTTAGATGGTTTCAGAGCTCCTTTGCTGCATTACAGAGGGAAGTGGACCCTTGTTCACTCTCATTTCTGGTCTTGGAGGGTGGTAGGCTCACCTGTGTGAGATAAGCTATTGCTCTCTACCATCCTCTGGGGACTCAACAGGGTCCATTTAATTAACTGGGAGCTGGCACGGCCGGGGCTGTGAGCTGGGTATCGCTAGCAGTAGAAGATGCAGCAGGTCTGACTTGCTCTGAGATGCTGCCTGCCTCACTGGGGAGCCAAGATTCATGGGGCACTTAGAGACACCTCTAGGCTATTCATAAATTCCAAACTGAATGTCATCAAGGGCTAGTGTTCTCTGTACAGGTGATAAGGGCTCATCCATAACCACATGACCCAAAATGACTCTTGACCGGAATGTTTGCTTTATACATTTGTTAGCAAATTTTAGAGTCAAATAGTCACAGCCACAGGTGTGCCTATGTGTGGACCTGGGCAGGTCTGAGAGGGTGAGTGTACTGGGAGGGTTTGAGGAAGGAAGTATAAGCACTGCCCTTCAGAACTACCCAGAAATACCACCTTCCCTAAAAGGAATGAAGAAATACTGTGTCTGTGGAGCTAAAGCTTTGAGACAAATGGCTTTACCTGGTCTTAAAATACCCCTGTGGAAACAGGCTTCCATACTGTCAGTGTCTGGGGGGCTTTCCCCTACCATTTTCACAGGACACTTCAGCCTTGCTGCGGAGCACCTAATGGACAGAGGGAATGCCCTATGGTGCCCCCGCCCTCTCCTACCCTGTGGTGCCAGGAACTTTAGCTAAAGGGGACATTTCAGGTCCTGAGAATGCTTCTCAGGGCTTTCTCCTCTATGTGGGTTCCTCAGAGAGAGTTATTGTAGCACTGAGAAATTCAGGCTTTGTTTGAGAGGGAACTTTAAAATCTGTGGCTCTTAGCTTAGCCATGAAGTTGCCCCTCACCCACCCTTTGAGAATCTGATTCAGTGAACTCTCTCCAGGAAAATCCAAATACGCCCATACACACAACATGCTATACTGTATTTCATGAGCTTCACAGGAGCCCCGAAGCCCCTTATGTAGTTGTAGGGGTTGCAAACTCTGGCCCACAGGCCAGATCCAGCCCCCTGCCTCTTTTTTTGCAGCCCTAAAACTAAGAATGTTTTTACATTTTTCTTAAATGGTTGAAGAGGGACGTTTGGTGACACCTGAAAATTACATGAAGTTTGAAGGTCAGTGTCCATAAATAAACACAGCCATGCTCATGCATCTTGTCTGTGGCTGCTTTTGTGCCACAACAACAGAGTGGAGTGGTCGTGACAGACATCCTATGGCCTGCAAAGCCTACAATATTTATCTGGCCCTTCACAGAAAAGTTGCTACCTCTGCTTTAAAAGCAGGAACCCACGCTAAGAAGGCCTGCTTGAAATACTTGTTTCTTTTTAAATGATTGAGCCATAGAATTTAGAGGTAGAGCCAGCATTGAAAATCACCCTGACAAGCTCCCCCTTTACCAAGGACAGACAAAGACCATGTTCTGCAGGACCAAGGGGCCTGTCTTGGGCTCTCTTCTCAAGCTTCTGTAGGTTTCTAAACTGGTACTGCCTTCCAAAGAACCTTCAAGCAGTTGCCCTGAAGTTTTGTTTTAAAAGCATTATGACAAGTGCTCTAAGTTTGGTAACAACTTCTTTCTCACAGGGATCCCGCCCTCCCCTATAACGCAGATCCATATGGCTGGGCCTCTAGAGCCCTGTAGACGACTGATTCATAGGCACATTGTAGCTGGCTGCACTCCTTTGATCACTGGAGTATTTGCTGGGTGTGAGGGAGGAGGTTGGTGTAAGAGTTTCCAAAGTAAGTCTTCAAATGGAATTTGTAAAAAATGTATATTTTTTTTACAGTCTAGCAATAAGGAGGGGACAAGAAGAGAGAGGAAATAGTTGAATTCCATCAAACAGCTGATTTGACAGAATTCAGCTGTGGCTGTTTATTCGGAATGCCTGGTGGTCTGAGGGACTGGGTCCATTTTTAAAATATACTTATGTATACAGACTGCCTCAGGAGTGAAGCAGCTTTCGCTCAGAAGTGGTTTAGACAAGAGGCAGCAGATCAGACTGTAGGGGCTGGGAGCGTTCGAGGCCACCACCTGAGGCTTGGTGGCTCCGCATCTCTGCATGCCAGCAACAGAGGCCACCACACTGTCACGACTCGCTCCTTTGGACGGGAGGGAAAGGCCAGGGACCAAGTGGCTTCCCATGTGTCAATGCCATGAAGCTAGCATTTGTACTTTAAAAAGCAAATGGGTCTTGATCTTCTTCTTCCCTAAAAGGTGGAAGCAATTTTACTAAATCGAATAGAGGTCACAAACTGGAGGCTTGTGCAACCCAGGCAGCCCATCGACATTTAAAAATTAGGAGCTGTAACATGAATCTCTGATGTTGTCCTCCTGAACAAGATGGAAAAAGTGACCATGACTGGTCGGTTCACAAAGAATTTAACAATCACACACCCCCAAAGTGTGCTGGAGGGATTGGATGTCAGTGTTGTGAGAAGGCTGTTTGAAGGGGTCAGGTCAAAAGGGCTTTGAGCCTGACCCTGTCGTGCACACTATTTTTATATGTATCTTGATAGAGAGATAAGAAGCATGTTAATTAGATTGTAGGATGACCAAAAGCTGAAGGAGATAGCAGCACATAAGATGGATGACAGAATTAAAATGACATCTACATACTACTTGACAGTTCACATGGGCTCTACTTCGATGCTCTCTTATGACCCTCGGCAAGCCAGGTGTATTTATTATCCCCACTTTTTTGGCAAATAAACTGGGATTCAGAGAGATAAATTATAGAATCATTATTTATGGTGATCCTGACAGGCTAGAAATAAGTACCAAAATAAAAAGAAATAAGGATTTTGTTTGGACTCGAAAAGTCTTATTTCAGAAGATTGGGGTTTGTATTAGTTTCCTAGGGGTGACCACCACAAAGTACCACAAACTAGGGGGCTTAGGACAACAGAAATGTATTGTCTTCTACTTCTGGAGGCTGGAAATCTGAGATCAAGGTGTCAGCAGGGTCATGCACCCTCTAAAACCTGTAGGGGAGGAATCCTTTCTTATCCCTTTCAGTTTTGGGTGTCCCAGATGTTCCTTGGCTTGTGCAGTGTCACTCTGTACTTCATGTGGCATTCTCCCTCTGGCTCTTCACACAGCCTTCCCTTTGTGCACACACCTGTCTTTGTCCCCAGTTCCCCTTTTATAAGGGTACTAGCCATATTGGATTAGGGCCCACCCTATTGACTTCATCTTAATTTGATTGCATTGCAAAGACCTTTTTTTCCAAATAAAGTCACACTCTGAGGTACTGGGAGTTAGGATTTCAACATTTGGGGGGAGGGGGGTAGGACACAATTCAACCTATAACATGGTTAAATTGGATTGATAAAACTGTGATCTGTCACAGCTACTTAAGGAATGATAAAACATTGATACTATCATAGATATCAGTCTAATTTGAGGGTTTTCACCAAGTACAGGGTCATACCACTGAACTTGGCATTGCTCAGACCAGAGCCAGGAGTGGAGTGGTCAGCTCTGGCCACCACGTCCTAAGAAGGAGATAGATTACAACCAAGAAAAAAAATAAGTAGGGAATCACTGAGAGCAAGACACGTGCTGTACAAGGTTCCATGGGCAGCCCAGGGCCAGCCAAACTCTCTGCACATTTTGCCTCCTTTTCTATAAAGTCCAAAAGTATAACCAGTTCTTGGTTAACAAGATCAAAAGGCAAGGGGTGGAGATTGAGGATTATGTGTAGAGAAATTTCTAGGTAAATGATAGTTAACTTGAAATTCTGTTCCAACCCAGGATTCCAGCCAGGCAAGACGCTATGCAGTGAAGACCCAGCTCACTGGTGTTGAGCAAGCATTCTAATTATTTAAATTCTTGCTTTTTTCTCTTAGAATATTTAAAAGAGGAAAGGAGAGCTTAGATAACAATATTGACATTTTAAAGCTAGGAGGAATTTTAGGTGTGACTGTTACAGTGAATAAAATTATTTTGAACAAATGAATACTAAGTGTCCATTGTGTGTCCTGCTTTGCATTAGGTCCCTTGAGGGTCATGAGAGGATAATAGGACATATATAAAACATTAGAAGAAGGGACCACATACATGATCCAGAAGGTGCCATGGGGACTGGGAAGAGGGTGAGATGGGGTGAGGCTGGTGTCAGGGAAGACTTGAGAGGTAGATGGAGCCTGACATGGGACCTACAGGAAAGCAGGCATTTTGGAGAACAGGTGAAGACAGACAGCATGTCTCCCCAGGGCTGGTCGCGCACATGGGGCAGGGCACCCCTGGCTTGCGGCCCCTCTGCTGCCTTTGTTCTTGCTGGCATGCCAGGCCAAGATGAAGAGGTAGGCAGGGACCAGCAGGGCGGCCACATGAAAGCCAGCCTATGCCCCAGCCCGTAAGGCCAGGGAGTTTTCTCGGTGCTTTAGAACAAAGTCATCTGTTGATCTCCTGGTAATCAGATGAAGACAGAAGCAGATATCGCTGGCTCCTCTGAAAGCTTGTGTTTATGACTTCAGTCCAGGGAGGGCTATGGAAGAATTGTGCTAGCCATACAGGAAGAGAGCATTCAGGCTGCCTGGGGTCCAAACACTACCACGCCCGGCGGAGCCCCCAGTGCTCAATGGCCTCAGAGTGATTTATAAGATGGGCCCGGTGGCTGTGCTTCTCAGTTACAGTTTCTCAGAAGGATCTGGAGTGACTGTTACTCTGTTTCGCTAACTTCTACCTCACTCCCCGACAGCAGACACCAGAAATGTGCCCTCCCCGCAAGGTCAGCCCAGACCTCTCAAATACAAGACTTTGTTTCTGAAGGAATGCCAAAAGGAATAGGAATGTCATTTTCTCCTAACCCCAACCACAAAGATTAGGGACATACGCATCAAGTCCCTAAATTCCCTTTAGCCCATCTGTCTTGATATAATGTTCCCAAATTGTGATCTCTCTGATTGAACCTGTTTCTATTTCTATCTTGTGTTGGTAACCAGGGAACCCCAGTGCCCCAAGTTAACTGCTGCTGGGCAAAGAAACCCCGTTCACCATGCCTAAGTCTGCCTGTTTCTCAGGGCCCTGTGAGGCTGCACTAGTCTGGACTGCCCCACCTCGGCCCTTCATGAATCAGACCTCAGCCTTCTCCCCACTCCACCTGTACATCTCCAAATGGAAAACCCCTCTGGCAGGACCGCTGCCACTGGTTCTGAACCTAGCTCATGTTGGTGGCTCTAGTAAAGTAGCAGAAAGAGCGGTGCGTTTATCCCTTTTTTGGTAGATCCCTATTGGGCACTCCCTCTGTGCCAGGCATTGCGCTGGGCTGGGGATAGAAGGGTGAGTTCAGCCTGTTCCCTACCCCTGAGGAGCTCACCATGAGAATAGGAGGATACTCAGTGTGAGTGCTGTGATAAGAGTCAGGAGAGATAATGGACACCCTTCAGAGGCCTGGAGGGATCAGGGAACTTTCCTGAAAGAACGACATCTAGGCCGAGATAGGAATGAGAGCAAAAGTCAGCTCAGTGATGAGGACATGGGGCAGAAGGTAAGGACAGGAGGGTGCGTTCCAGACAGAGGACGAGCTGTGCAGAGGCTTGGAGGCAGGAGCAAGCCAGTGAGTCCAGAGAGCTTCATGGTTCAGCTGGGCAGGTAGGTAGGAGTAAGATCCTGAAAGGCCTTAGAAGTGGGTGGGTATGAGAATGTGGGGCTTTTCCCAAGCGCAGTGACGCGCCATCAGAAGAACCTCAGTCCCTGTAGGAAGCACTAGAATATTCAGTCAGGCTCAAGCTCAGCACTGATTCTAGATTTGGAGGCACACAGAGAAATGTAAGACTGAGTCCCTGCCTCCCAGAAGCTCATGGCATCGATGGGCAGATCACATGGACTGTGTTGATTAACACAGCCAAGCTGTGCGCAGTACCAGCTGATGGCACCTAAGTGCCCAGACTCAGAGGCAGGGTAGGGACTCACATTTATTGGGTACCCATTATGTATCAGGGTCTGCACTGAGGCACCTGGCATTTGACATCTCACTTAATCCTCAAGGCACTGCTACCACCCCCATTTTACAGATGAAAAGATCAAGGCTCAAAGAGTGACTCCACACAGTGTCATAGAACCAGGAAGAGACACTGCAAGGCTGAGAGGTCAGCCAGTGCTCTTTCTCCTACTCCATGCAGCCTCTTCTCAGTGGGGGCCAAAGGATGTGGGAAGGGCTTCATGGAGAAGATAAGGTCTGAGGAGTTAGTAGGTTGTCCCATGTGTCCCAGGGCCACCTCTCAGGCTGTACAGTGTGGGCTAAGAGTCTGGCATTTAGACATTAGGGGAGGCATCTGGGATGACCAGGGATCTAAGTAAATAGGGAATGTCTCTGGAAGTTGACCCATCAAAACCTTGGGGTCAAGACTTGTGCCTGTGGTGGAGGCAGCAGCTTTTCAAAGAATAAAATCAGTGAGCGAAGGATATAACTCCCAGTCCTCCTCAAATTTGAGGATGCTATGCTGCATACATGCTATTAATAGTGGATTGGATGGTGTTTCCCAGAAATATTTGCTTTGGAAAACTTCCCAAATCCCTAAGGTAAAATAGTCAGGAATAGCACATAGTGGGGATGTTGGTTATTTGAATTGGAAATGAGTAACTGACATGCACCTAAAATATCATCAAGGAAAACAGGGCCTCAGCCAGGTTGCATAAGGGGGTGGGTGAGCCAAGTATGTTTTTCCATAGAGCTCTTTAAGGAGGCGCACTCACTCCGATGCCACAGGTGACTCTGAGACCCCTGGAAAGCCCAGAGCTAAACTACACAGCTCCCCAAGCGATCCTGCCATGGAGCTAGAGGTCCTCTGGGAATACCATGCCTAACTGTGTTGACTGAGCCCGATTCCCTGGTACCTAATCAGTGAGTTGGGAAATTCGGACATCATATGCAGTATAGGGCTGTCACCATGCTCAGCTGACCTCAGGAAACAAACCCAGTTTCCATGACTAATAGACAGTAATAACTGAAAGGTGAAGCACAAACAAGCAGATTAACAGGGAGAGCCAATGCCAGGGTATTGACGGATTCCCCGAGGTTCTCTGTGCAGGCATTCCCCCCTCATTAGTGACCAGTGAGAGGGAGCTAGGGAAAAGATGGCCCTGCCCCTGAAAATTCAGGTGACCTGGGCATGGCCCACCTTGGTGATGCTACAATGAGTTTTCCCCCTGCCCTATTCCTTGCCTGTCTTCTTTACCCAACTCCTGACTCTCCTACCTGTTGGTCCCCTTTGTCCTCCTGCCCCCATTGAGGATGCCCCATGGTCACCTTCTGGGGTGATAGGCAGTGCTTCCCAGGCCACCGCCACCTTCTCCCCACCCTCCTCTTCCTCCTGGACTCATCTCACCCAGCACCACAGGCCCATACCCTGTAACCCCTCCTCAATCAAAGTGCACCCATCCCTCTTTCGATAGAGATCTTCAGGAGAGGCGTCACCACACCCTTTCCCCAGGCACCAGCCCTCCCATGTCCAACATGCGTCACTGTCACTGTGGGGATGGGCTTTGTTGTTCCTCTCTGAAGTCCCTCTCCACTCAGGGCCCCCCTTTTCCTCTTACTCTATACACACTGGAGATGGAGAACAGATAGTCCTCCTGCCTGGGGCTGGCCCTTCTGATAGAGGTGACTAAGCCACTCGGCTTCCCCATTTCAAAGGCAACACGTGTGTCCTTCAGCTGCGGGTCCTATTTCCATCCCTTGGGTTTTCTGCGTCCCCCTCCTGTCTCCCTGCCAAGGTCTCTTGAAACCTATCTACTATGCAGCTCAAGCCCAGGGAGAAGATGCCAAGCAGTAGTGATGGGTTCTAGAAGATTTTCTCTGCTCCATGCTGTCCTTGTGATTCTGATCTCAACCTGGGACAATCTGAAAGCGAACTCCCCTGCTGAGGTCACCCAGTCCATGTTACCCACTCTGTCCTTGACCCACAGCCCTGTGCCACCATGCTGGTCTGCTGGCAAGACTTTCTGGCTTGATTTTCGCCTACTGCCTCTACCTGAAGGTCTCCTGATTGAATTTGACCCTTGCTGTGTCTTCCCTCTTCCCCAGGGCCCAGCTTTCCAGACATCCCACACCCCGGGAAGCATCCTGCTGGGCCCTGGATTTGAGTCTGGCTCTGCTCTTAACGAGTTGGGTGACCCTGGGAAAGTCGCCAAACCCCTGTGAGCCTCAGTTTCCTCATCTGTGTGATCGGGATAAAAATACCTTCCTGTTCCAAAGACCAAATGAGCAAATGAATGTGAAGGTGCTTTGTAAATCGTAAAGCAGCACTTCCCAAGCCAGGTTCTGCAGACCTCTGCTCCAGGAGAGAAATTAATTAGCTAATCAGGGGGGGAAATATATATATATATGTCAAGTTTGGGGAAGGCTGGCCTGAACCACATGCACTGGGTTTCTTGACTCTAGGATGTCTCAGAGCCTTTAATTCACCTTGGTGCATTGCAAATCTCCAAGAGCAGGATACAAAATAAAGCTTTCTCTCAAAACCACTTTTGTGAGAGACTACTTATTAACATCTTTTACGTTTCCACAGAACATAGCATACATTAATATTTTTCCTCCTACAAATAATGCTAATCTTTCCACAAGGTTTAGTCCATCACCCAGGTCACTAACCCCGGGTAACACAGTTAATCAGTGTCTGAAAAAGTGTTGCCAGAGGAGCCCCTTCAATCTTCTCAGCACTGTGCTGTGGGGGGCAAGGGGACCTGGTATTCAAGGCCTCTGCCTTCGGACTCCACTCTGACCTCCTGCCATCTTCACGCTGGACTCTGCCCCAGGCAGCCTGGCAAACCCATTGTCCTGTGTATACATTGTTTGTGTTCCTGCCCCTGCTTTTGTCTTTCTTCCTGCCAAGGTGCCTTTCTCCCACCTCTACTAACATGATTGTAACTCATTCTTCAAGACTCAGCTAAGCAAGCCCCCACTTCTCCGTGCAAGTTTTTTAAGCACTGCAACTATTCCAGGCAGGAATACTAGCTCCCAACTCACCTGGAAGTCCCTAGAGGCTGAAAGTATTTTGTATACTTACCGAGTTTCTCCCCAAACCAGGATTTATTTGATTGCCATAAGCCCGACTTTGGGTATGGGTCCTTCTGAGCCGGGGAGTCAGTGGTGGGTTTGTGTGCATGTTCAGTCATTCGGCATACACTTTACTGCTGGGAGCCCAGGGTTGAATAAAACAAGGCGCCTGCCTTTAAGGAACTCTTGGTCGAGACAAAAGTATAAACAATTCATTGCAAGTTAGAGTGTTAAGTGTAATAAAAGAAATAGTGTGGGAGCACAAAATGGGGTTCATGGTGAGAGCAGATGGGGATCAAGACAGATTTTCCAGAAGACAGTCCCACCCTCTCCCCATTTTCATATTACAGAGAAGATGCCAGAGGGGAGCAGTCATGGCAAGGTTATGGGGGGGTCTACCTATAGGGAAGAAAGCACTGGAGACTGTGAGAGGGGGATTTGAGTTTGTTCCCTGGGACACAGGGAGGGAGATCTCAGTGGGGCCAGAGGGTTCGGGCAGATGCTGGAAGGGGGAGTGTGAGGTGAGAGCTGTGCATCCCACTCTCCCAAACACACACGCATATGCATGCACGCGCACACACATGCACATGCACACACACACGTGTGCACGCACACACACGCACATGCACACACACACAGTCTTCGGGAGGAATCCCACTTCCCTGCTTTTCCATCATACCCTCTCACAGACCCGTCTTCCTTTTCACCTGGACTCATTTTTCTTCTCCAAGTCCTCTGTCACCTCCTCGTCCTGGGGCCATCCATCGTGACCTCATTGGAACAGCTCTATGTCTGCTCTCAGTAGCTAGCGGCCTGCTTTGGCGAGAGGCTGGTCAGCTCAATGCCCACTCCCTGTGGGGGGCCCTGGGGAGAAAGGTCAGCCTGGAGTCAGTGTTCTCTCTTTTCTTCTCACAGAAAACCAAAAGAGACGTCAATAACTTTGACCAAGACTTTACCCGGGAAGAGCCGGTACTCACACTTGTGGATGAAGCGATTGTGAAGCAGATCAACCAGGAGGAATTCAAAGGCTTCTCCTACTTTGGGGAAGACCTAATGCCCTGAGAAGCCACTCCAGGTGGAGTTGGGTGATGCTGCAAGAAGGGTGCTGAGATGATGTCTGGTTTCCAGAGGCTCAGAAGGTCTTGAACTACTTCTCCCCCGCGGAGCCCCAGTCCCCTGACCACTCTCTATTTATTGCGTCCCCTGACCCCAGGCCAGCTCCTCCCTCCGTCTACCTGGTGACCAGAAGGCACTTTGGTCCTCGACTCATCAATAATACAGATACATGTCATCAGTTAGCTGGACACACGACAGGGTTTGGTCTGTTGGCAAGCCTCTTTCCACTCCTCGGGGGCTCCTGACAGTGAATCAACTTCAGTTCTTTTACTGCAAAGGAAAACAATATGAAGAACGCAAACACGAAGACCCAGGCTCTGCTGTTGGACATAGCGTCCCAACAACTCTTGCTTCTCATCCCTCCAGCCCCTCGGCCTGCGATCCTCTGCCTTTCTGTCCAGGAGAGGAGACCGATGCTTCTTCAGCCTGAGGGTGGGCACCCTCAAGGCATGCCTGTGAAGGAGAGACCCTGGGAGATGCACAGGTTGGCAGCCTGTGTTGGTTTGCTCTGGAATGGCTCATTCTCGCTTGCTTTGGTGTTCGCGTTGGGGCATGCCAAAGTTGTGGAAGCATGTATCTCATGGAAGAAAGCACTCCTTACAGAAAAAGAAATTTGATTTTGAAGTCTATTAACATTTGAAAACCATATTCTCAAATTTGCTTTCCAGTTGACCAAAAAATATAAATTCCAGCGTTAATACAGGTAGATATCCAAGGGCTAATATGCAATGAGAAACCGGTTGTCCACAGTGTATGCTCTTAATGCTTCAGTGGCACATTGGGCTAGGGCTGTATGAGTTGAGAGAAAAGGAAACTTGTAGTGGTCCTCATTACTTAAGTTCTGCTTGAACACACAGGCCACTGCACTGATGGCCAAGGCCCTGGGGTTCCAGCAAAACTCGGCCCCCAAACTCTCTTTCCAGTTTCTTCCTAAGTTCCCAGCATAAACTCTATTTATTTTCTGCAGCAGTGTGTGATTTTGCACACTTCTACAAAATGGTAGTACTACTGTGTTGTGGTTTTTAAACACTAAACGTGTAAAGCTGAATATGAAATATCTGCTTTTGGAACAAGCAGAACGAGGTTAAAACATGGGTTATGCAGAGGGCACCCAGAGACTGAAGAACAACTTGTGTGAAAACTGATCATGTACCCAGAGGCACTCAGAGGCTTGTTTCTGTGTGACATGCAATGGCAACTCATGTGGACACTATTTAATGGATGTGATGTTACCTCCTGTAGATATGCTAACAGTGTTACATTCTTTGATTCCCAAGGGTTCTCTGTGGCTTTGTGTATATGTTTCCCGGAGGTCATTTGATTATCTATTTTCCTGAACTGATTTAGCAGGGAATGGAATCCATTCCAACTGTTGCACGTGGATTTCCCAGCTGCCCCTAAATATATATACTTGTGAGTGGCAAAGTGGCACTAATCAAGCTTTTTGCCTTTTTGTACATTTGAGATTTTTGTATATAGTGTTTGCTGCAAGGCCTGTGGAATTAATTCATTGAATTTAGAGGTATCAACTGCTGCATGTTCAGGCATATTATAAAACTTTAGTCTATGAAAGAATAATTCTAATAATGTCCAGGTGCAATACTCTGTAAGTGTATTGGTTCAAGTTACCGAGAGATAAAGTGTGTTTGTTTCCCTTTTTTTTTGGGGGGGGGGGGGGGGGGCGGGGAGTTCTTTGTATTGTTTATTTCATTTTGGTTGGTCTTAAAAGATGTAAACATCTATTAAGCTATATTAAATCTCACATATAGTTCTCCTGTGCTCTATTATGCCCTGATAGAGATGGGGAAGAGAAAGGAATGTTTTTGATGGTGGTTTCAAAGCTTGGACAGTGACTAGCTGGAGCCCATAGCGAGAGTTGGTGTCCATATTTGCATCTGGCTGGTCGTAGCCTTTGTTACTAATGGTGACATTCAGTTCTCTTTTGTTTTTATTTTTTAAAAACTCAGGTGTAATTATTATCTGTTCTTACAGTAATTTCAAATATTATGCGATATCAAATTTGTGTGTTTGGCATACCAGTGACGTGATGAAGAACAGTAGATTAACTTAATTTATCTTCGGTAACTTGACACACTAGGGAGAGATTATCTTCTGGAGTTGAGTACAAGCACAGAAACATCTTCATGGTGGCATCATCTCATTTTTTAGGAAGACATGACAATACTGCCCATCATACTCATGCATCACTACTGCTCTCTCCCTTTCTTCTGCTTCCTTCACCATGATGAACTTTGAACAACCAAGCCAGCTCTAAGTGCATCGCCAAATGGCCTTGTCCAAGGGCTTCACGGCGTTCCCGTGTCGGTGGAGGTTGGTCCCTTCCAACCAGACAACTGGCATTTTTGCTGGGAAGTCAAATAATAATACATTCCACCCATCAGCTCCAGGCAGCCAGTCAACAACAGGTCGCCTGGCCCAGAGACAACCCCTGTTCGCACCCAAATATCCAGGCTTGATCCGGGGCCTCCTGCTTGGAGCTGGAGCTGATCAAGTTCTCACACGGGCAGATTCAAATCCCATGGAGTCAATAGAAAAAAGCTTGTGTGTTTCTTGAGTATTCATTGTTTCATTTTAGTTTTCACACGAGTTTGGAAGCGGACACACTGTTACATTTCTGCCAATTCTTTCTAATCTTTCCAGCTCTTTTTTTTTTTTAAGAAAAAAAAAATGGAGTGCAAAAAAAATTGCCAAAAAAAATATATGAAGGATAGCTGTTCTCCTGTGTTCTCTCATTATGGAAGTGAGACATTTTGTGAAGTGGAAACATAGGTTTTTCCTCCAAAGATGAAAAAAACAATGCATTCTTGCTTTAAAAAAAAAAAAAAGAAGAAGAAGAAGGTTAAAAAAAATTACCTCTTTTTAAATTATGTGCAAAATAATTCTGGCTAAATAGAAAATGTATTCAATTTTAGGGATTTTTTTTTTGTATTGTGATGCTTTATTTGTACATTTTTTCCCTTTCTGGATGTAATTTTAATCTCTTGCCATTCATTAGTGTTATTTCATTGTAAACATTATTGTGCCAAATGTACTGTATTCAAAAGGATGTGAATGTGTATTGTTTCAGAGCCTAATAAATGCAATGATGTAAAATCTTACTTTTCAGCCCCAGTGAGCATTTTTCTCTCCTTGCTGAGTGCCAAGGTGACACTAATGAAGCTTTTGCCTTTTGTATGTTAGCGATCCCAAAATTCCAAAAACCTAGACAGGGTTTCAGCTTTTCCTTTGCAAATGTACAAAGGATGCAAATAACCTTATTTGCCTACTCCCCTTGCCAACCCCTGCCTCTGTGCTTCTGGGACCGCCGAGCAGAGGGATGAATGGGGGCCTCAGGGGACTGGATGTGGCTCGGCTTTCTTGGCGTGGGGCTGCCTGGGAGTGCTGGGACATGGGCAAGCAAAGTCAGGCTCTCATTTTTTTGTCTTTTTAGAGAAGCAAATGCTCCATCTCCTTGCACCTGATATCCAGTCAAGCCTCTCTATTACTCAGTCTCTGATCTGCTACCCAGAACCTCAGGTCTTTGGAGTCCAAATGACTCCTCTCGGGCTGATAGCCCCTGTGCAGGGTGCAGACTGGCTGGTGAAGCTCTAGCTAAGCGCGTGGTCTCCTTTCCTGCTCAGCCAGCACTCGTGGCCATCCTGGTGACTCCTCGGCTACCTGGCTTCCTCCTTCACGCTGGGGCCCCTTTCCTGCCACTTCACTCGGGTTGTGCTGGTTCTGCAAGTCTCCTCCTCTTCTTTCCCCAACACAGATTCTTCAAGAACATTTGAAACTCAGAAGCATACTCGAGTACACCAGAAATTGCAATGAACCAAACCTCCATTCCTTAAGAGTTACGGAAATGATTGAAGTTTTGCTATGTGCCATCCTAAGATGAGGCGGATGGCCCACAAAATCATTTCTTCCTCAGAAGCCCTCCAATGACTTGGGTATGTGTATCATGCTGAAAGTACTCCCCTCTCACAGTTTTCTCCCTCTCAGCCACATGGCCTGCCTACTTTGAGATGTAAGCATGGACCTCAGACCCATCCCACGAAGTAGGTTGTTATTTTTATCACATATTTTCCTCTCTGGCCAGGCAGCTTTTTCTAGGTAAGTGACCACCCCAGGAGAAGCCAGTTTCCCATCAGCATGTTTGTCTTATGAATTTAAATAAAAATCAGGAGAAACAAATTAAAAGGAGCTGTTCCTGGAAGGCCAGAGGGCATCTCTCAGCATTTCACAGAGTGAAATATGACCTCTCTCTCCCCGAGTGGCCCAGAAGTGACAACTCCAAAGGCCTGGAGGTGAGAGAACTCAAACCCCCAAATCTATGTGCTCCATAGGTCACACTGAAGCTATAAGAAAAGGCCAGTTGCTGATTAGCATCCCTGGCTTTGGAACCTCTCCCTCTGTCCCATCTACATTCCAAGGCAGAAAGCCAGGCACGGGTAGGCCTGTTCCAGGAAAGACATGGCCACTGGTCCCTGGCAAGGGTCAGAAGGCTCCAGAACTGCCTCAAGAAAACCTGTATGTGTGTGTGACTGTGCCCTAAACTGAGGAACAGCAGGTGTACCAGATTTCTCACCAAGGGAGCCAATGAGCAGATTGCCTGTTCTCTGTTTCCTTGTACGTGAGCACAGTCCTGTGCTTGGGTTACCTGCAGCCTGGAGATCCCCACGCAATAAAAGTACTGAGCCAGGAGACATATGCTTCACAGTGCTTACAGTGGCGAAGAGGGTGGAAAGAAGGCTTTGATGCCACCTTATGAATTTTGTTTTTTGAAGTACTTTTGCCTAGACCAGGATACTACATTTGCGGTATGTTAGTTTTCAACTATAGCTGAAGGGTGACCAGCTGCCCTAAACAGGAAAACACCCTCCAGGAATGGACAGCTAATTGAATAAAGAGCATTTACTCAAGAGGCTACTACAAGGATTTGGCTCTCTTTTATCTCCCATCAGTACCTGGAGGCTTTAGTATTAGCATAAAGAATTCTAGGAAAGGGATTTCCTTATGGAAAATGGTGGCTTGTTAATTAGCATAAAGGATGTCAGAAAGGTGATACTAATGGTGTTTAAGGTAAGTAGATGGGCAAAGATATTTTAAGACAAATCTCTACATTAAAACAAAAACAAACAAACAAAAAACACAGGATATATTATAAGAACCTAGAGAAACTTCAACTTCCCTAGTAATCAGGGAAATGCAAATTTAAATCAAACTGCAATACCACTTCACACTCACCAGAATGCTTAATCAAAAAAATATCAAGTTTTACTAAGGATATGGGGCAAAATGGAACTTTCAGTGTTTCTGACTTGAGTATAAAATGGTGCAACCACTTTGAAAAACTTGAGCAGCATCTACCAAAGTCAAGTGCAGAGCCTGGGCCCAACAGAAAAAGTCCATCAACTGTAGAATGAGTAAATGCACTGTGGAATACTTACGCAATAGGACACTAGATAACCTTAAGAATGAATGGTTATTTCATAAGAAAGATCTACCCACAACAGATGAATCTCTCAGCATAATGTTGAGGTTAAGAAACCAGGCACAAAGGAGTACCGACTCTGATTCCATTTACATCACGTATATAAACAGACATTCTGTGCTGCTAGACATCAGGCCAGTTGCCGTCATGCGGAGGAGAGAGAGTGAGCAGGAGTGGGCATGAAAGGGCTTTCAGGAAGCTGGTTTTGTTTCCTGAGCTGGAACCTGGCAAAAAGTTATGTTCACTTTATGATACTTCATTGAGCTCCGTACCCTTATGATCTGTGCACTTTACTGTTTGAATATTGTATTTCAATAAAAAAATGACCCCAAAATCCTAGGATGACCTTTGTCTCTCTCCCTTGGGGGTGGCACTCTAGGCTGAACCTGTAAACAGCCCGTGTCTCCCTGCCGTCTTAAAGACGTCTTGGTTGCCTAACTGCTATAGCCTTATTCTGTGGCTGAAACAGCGTGGCATTTGTCTTGAGTGGGTCTTTCCTGCGAGACCCTCTCAGAAACACCCAAACCAACAAAGAACTGGAACTTTCGGAATGGTCACAGACTCTCCTGGGCCTGCTTCCTACTAAAATGCCCGTATGTGTGTCTGTGAGGTTGTTAGGGAGTAGCTAAGCCCCCCTTACTGCCCCCCCACACACACACACACAGTTACTGAGATCTACCAAAAAGAACCCACAAACTTGGCTTAGGGCGTCCGCAACAAGTGAGGTTTGGCTTCAGCTTGTTCACCTGGGGCAGGTAACTATACCTTGCTTAACCTGTTTCCACATTTGTGAAATGGTAGTGGTGATAAGACCTACTACCTCAGAGGCCTGTTGCGAAATGTCAGATAAAACTTCCACAGAAGTGTCTAGTACTGTTGCTGTAATTTCTCTTCCCTTGATGAGAGCACAGCCTGTGTCACGTGGGAAGGGTGGCTTGGCCTAAGGAGGGTTGCTTTTCTTTTCTCGGTCTGATTTGTTTTCTCTCATCCCCTTAGCACTCCTGGGGGCACCTGACACCCCCACCCCACCCGTGAAGGACTCTCTTTAGGGCAGGAAGGGAGCACAAGCAGCAAACCCCAGGTGTTGGCCCTCAGCAAACTTACAACCAGCAGGAGATGAGACAGACCCAATGCAAAAGAGCAGCATACGGCAGACCAGAGGGACAAAGAGAGTCCTGCAAATGATGCCAGGGAAGCTCAGAGAAGGGGATTACATTCATGTTATCCTGGCAGGCCTCCTGGAGGAGGCAGTGGCGAGAGGGCACTGAAGGATGAGGAGGACATGGGCAGAGAAAGGGTAGAGAAGGGTTTTCTGGGTAGCCATTCAGCTATGAGGGGCATTGAAGGGCCAGAAGGAGTCAGGGGCCTGAGTCCTAAGGCAATGCTGCAGTAGCCTTCAATATCATGTCTCAACATGAGATTATCAAGGTCATGGCAATCTTTCAAAGTGGTTTGATGGTGTCTCTGAGAGGGCCCAGCACAGCCCTTTGATAAAGGCACCCAGTCTTTGCATGTGACGGGAGAGTTCCTTTCACTACCTACTCTCCCCATCAGATCAAGTAGCTGCTGCCTAAGGGTTAAGATCAGTCCAGCCTCAGTTCTAGGACCTTCAGGGTAAACAGTTACAAACCTCACTCCCTCTCAGGCCTTCTGCACACAGGAGCAGGCAGGTACCATTGGCTGTTTAGGGAGGCTCTGCAAAGGCCCCTTCCTGGGGGCACCAATCGAGAAATCCCATCATTCATGCTTCTTTCTTTAGGTTATTCATCATTAAGTCTTACATTTATTATCTCCTTTGTTCTAGACACTGTGGTAAATACTTCATATAGGAAATCTATTTATACCTCACAAAGTTCCATGAAGTAGATAGAATCCCATTTTATGGATGAAGAAACTGAGGCTCAGAAATTATATAACTTATTTAATCCTTACAACTCCACGGATGTGTTATATTCTCAGGCCCATTCTCTGGATAAGAAAACTAAATCGTCCAAATTCTCAGACCCAGTGACAGGTCAAGTCTGTTCGGACAGGACAAAAATTATTATATTTACACATAAGAACAAATAACACAGAACTATTCATTCTCTCATTTATTCTAACAGTGTTCATAGAGTTCCTACTATGTGCCAGCCATTCATCTGGACATCAGTAAACAAAACAGTAAAAAATCTGTGCCTTCACAGAATTGACACGGTGGTTGGGTGTCGACAGGCAATAAGAACAAGTATGGCCACTAATGAATCATTTAATGTGTTGGAAGACCCAGGCCACTCCTGATATTTGAAGCAAGAGTAAAAATGGAGGTCCAGACCATAGGGCTAAATGTGTTTTCAGTTATAAATCAAGCTATTGTTAAATAAAATATGTTCTAGCTCCAGCTCTTGACAAAGGTACCTTCTGAACAGCCTAGACGGCCAGGTTTGAATTTAGAGAATAGGAGGGGACAATGACGGAGGAGGGACTTCTAAGGGAGAAGAAAGACAAGGAAGGAGGAGACAGAAGCTTCCAGTGGGCGACTCTTCACTGCTCAGGTGTGCTGTGGGCCTTGCGAGGTCTGCTAGGACAATGTGAGTCAGTTGACTCTGCCTCCAGCAGTTTCAGCTCAGCAGATAAAATCAGAGTAAGGGTTGTACTAGAGGGTCCATCCCCACCCTCCCTTGCATCACTCCCCCCATCCCTGACCTTAGCCAAGGCCAGCACCTCCTCTGGAGCTCAGCCTTACCATGGGCTGGGATCACAGGGCCCTGTCCTTGCCTGTACCTCCTTAAGCACTATGGTCCATGCTAATATCCTTTTCAAATGACCCTGCTGTCCACCCCATCCATCCCAGCTGTGCACAGGGGTGTGTTTAACCTGCATCTTGTGTGACTATTTGGTGGGAGAGAGGTAGCATTCCTGGGTGATCCCTGGCAGGAGAAGAGGGAAGTCTGTCTTCCCAAATCACCAAATCACCACCAAATGAGGCACTGAGAGCCAAGATCTGAGTGGAGTGAGGAGCTGAGACTAGCCTGTGCCCGCATCGGGTGGGAAGGGGGAGATGGAGGGGCCTGGGGAAGGGTCAGCAGTCGCAGCTAGGAGGTTATTTTGGCAGAAGTGGAGCGGATTCGATTGCTGTGGGAACGGATGCACCTCAGTTCCCTTGCCCAGGTGCCCCTGTCCCCCGGTGTGCAGTTAGAGGGAAGGAGACTGGCTTCCAAGGTGCCTGCCGTGGGTTGAAGGGCACGACTACCCCTGGGAGATAGCAGTTAGGTTTCCCATGTGGGAAATAAGGGCTCTGAGGCTCACGGAGGTCAGAAACTTGTCCAAGCCACACAGCTAGCCCCTGGCAGATCTAGGACGCAAGCCCACGATTGGAATCTGCTTCTAGTTGGCACCAAAGACCCAGCTGGCTCGTCCCACCAAGGGTCTTAGTCACTGTCCCAGCACAGGTCCTGCTCAGTTTTTGCTTTCTCTTTCCAGAGAAATGTCACCTTCGTGTGAAATGATACGATGGTTGGAAGAAATTAGACTTGTGTTGCTCTCTCTAAAGGCTTTGGATGTGAACACTAAGGCACAGCCAGGAAACGGGCAGAGGCCTCTGGGAGTTCCTTCTCTCCTTTCCCACCCTTCTTCCCGTGCCACCGCCTAGCAGCGCTGAGAGCTGCTCTGCAAGCCCAGCCGCCTGCATCCTCCACCCTCTAGACACCCCTCCCACCACCGAAAAAAGAATCCATCCCTACGGATTATTCTAAGCAGGAAGCTGAGTTTTCAGTTCTCTGGAAAACAGGAAATGCCTCCACGGGTCTGAAGTCTCTTTAGTCACTGTGCCTTTCATGCAGGGTCTGCATCCCAGGCCAGCTGCTGATGGCAGCCCTAGAAGCAAGGTCGCCCTGACCCCCAGCCCCGAGAGTGTGATCCTTGGTGCCACTCATGAGCCGCATCTTTTCCAGGAGCTGGAGATGACTTCTTTGTCTCCTACTTGGGATCCCAGACATTCTGGATTAGGCGAGAGGATGTGGATTGGCAGGGATGCTGTGAGAAGCAGCTCATTAGCTTTGCAAGGAGCAAATACTGACCATAGACGGAGAGCTCACCCTAGCCAGTAACTGACCTCTCATCCCAAACAAATTTACCTCTAACTCCGGCAAAGACTGGCTGACCCCTTACAAAGCCTGACTTCCTAGCCCCTTCCTACTGTCGACTTCCCCATTCTGCCACAGACTGACCCTCTAACCTTGACCTTGTCAAAAACTAACCTTCAATACTAACTACAGCATGGCTTCCTAACCCTGGCCACAGACCAAACTGAAATGCTTGCCAGCCTCCTCATCCATTCACAAGCACTTATTGAGCTTCTACTTGGAGCCAAGTGCTGTGAACATAGCCCTCACAGACCCTACAGCCTGGGGGAGGAGGTGGGCCCCGCACATAAAACTCTAATCAGATTGTGGCTGGGGTGGGGGGAGAAGGTGAATGGAAGCCTTGTCTGAAACTTTGCTGGGTGACTTGGGCTGGTCGCATTGCCTCCATGTGTTCCTCTGCAGTGAAATGAGGTGCCCAGGTGGTGTCCAAGGTTCTGACCCTCAATGGCACATGCCAGCGGTGGAAGCCTGAAGTGATCTAGGATGTGAGACATCGTTGTCGGGGTTGGTGTTACTCTTGGGAGTAGGAAAGCCAAATTCAGGAGGATGTAAGTGATCAGGCACTTTTACTTCTGTGTGGCAAACGAGGGTTTAAGGAATTCCCTCCTCTATTTGAATATTGCTTTCCTGGTTCTACCACAGACAGTGAGGCAGTCACTGGATATCACTGGTTCTTCCTGTCTCAGTTTTTCCATCTGTAAAAAGAGCTGTGACACCAGCCATTCAGGAACTTAAGAGGCAGACTGATGGACCTGTAGTGCATATGGCAGATTGAAGACTTTTGACTGATGGGAACACAAAGCTGAATTCTGGCTATCTATGTGTTGACCCCAAAGGTAGAAGAAATAGAATGATTTGTGATTAAGACCCCCCCCCCACCAAGTTCCGGCAAAGGAGCTGCAAGGTTACGGTTTGATTCCCCAAAGAGCTCCAAGATGGGGGTGGGTAAAGTGTGGACTGGCTCTGGAGGGAATAGACCACCACTTAGAACCTTGGCCCCAGCCTGCCATCATTAATTAATAAGTGATTCTCTTTTTAAGTGCACACTGCCGGAAAGTCCACTGTTACGGAGTAGCAACTTCATGTGTAGGCATTGCCCTGCACCTCACCTGAACCTGACCTGTCATTGGCCACCTGCGCAGGGCCTACTTACTTTACCAGTCCTCCTCCCCATATCTGCTGAGAGCAGGACATTGAAAGAAGGGCAGATACGACTGAAGGGCAGATCCTGACTGTAGGAATCCACCAGAGCAGCTGAAGAGAGATAGGTCTAGAGTCGTGGTTCTCAAAGTGAACTCTGAGGACCCCTGGGGTACCCACAACCTTTTCATGGGGTGTATTAGTTATCTATTGCTGTGTAATAAATTACTCCAAAATTTAGCCATTTAAAACAATTAACATTTATTACCTCATCTTATTTCACAGTAAGTCAGGAATCTGGGTGTGGCTTAGCGGGATGCCTGTCTTCAAGATGTCTCACAGGCTATAGTTGGGATGTCAGCTGGGGTTGCAGTCTCATCTGATGGCTCAACTAGGGGAGGTTCTGCTCCCAGCTCACCACTGGGGTTGTTGGCCGGATTCAGTTCCTCACCGGATATTCTTTGCCAGGTGGGATTTTCCACAGTGCAGCTCACAACATGGCAGCTGACTTCCCTCAAAGCAAGAGAACAAGAGAGGGCCCACTCAACATAAAGCCACAGCCTTTGTAACTCAACCTTCAAAGTGACATCCCACCCCTTTTGCCATATGTATTCCTTAGGAGCAAAACACCAGGTCCAGCCCACACCCAAGGAGAGGGGATTACACAGGGTATGAAGATCAGGATGTGGGGACTATTGGGAGACATTTCAGGGTCTGCCTAGTACAGGGGATCCAGGAGGTTCTCTCTTGCCCAACTCCATATCTCTGTGATTCTGGATTTTCTTCATGTACCTCAACCAAAACACATCATAAGAGAGCTAATGCAGAAGCATATGTAAGAATACAGCTGTCCTCTATTAAGCTGCCCTTTAAAGAGACTTATAGGACTAGAAAACAATGTCACTATATTGATAGATATACCCACATAAATAAAAGCTCTTTGGGGTCCTCATACGTTTTAAGAGTATAAAAGGGTCCTGAGATCAAGAAGCTTGAGAGCTACTGATCTAGAAAGACAGAGTTAGGATACTGCCCATGGAGGGCTGCCCTGGGTGGGGTGAGGGCACTCCCCTGAGAAGCCTCATAGCAGCCAAACATCGTCAGAGGCCTGGATGCCTGGCAAAGAGGTGGTCAAATACAGCAAGTGAGAGGAAGGGCTTACAGTCTAACTTAGGCTTTTTGTAGAGTTTTGCACACATAGCATCTCCGAGTGTTTGCCTTTCCTGCACTTGTGTGCATGTAAGTTCACCATGCACACATATTAGTTGGCATGAGCATACGCGTGCATACGCATGTATGGGCATATCTGGGCAAAGTACATGTAAATGTTGCCGTGTGCATGCATAAGTGTGTGTGCATGTTCCTGTTTGGGCAGAGGTATGCAGAGCCCTGGAAGTGTCCAGGGCCTGGCCAGCAGGTCCAGGGGCACCTGTATGAGGAAGGGATGGTAGAGGATGGGTGGCACGGACCATGACCAGGCCTGTGTGTCCCTGAAATCCCCTCTGCCCTCAGTCTCTGCTCTCAGCACAACTCTCAAATATTTTCATCTGCTATGGGAACTTCCTGTTCAGCTTCCTGTTGTTCTTGGACTTTTTTAGTTTTCTTTTTTTTTTTTTCAAGGTTGTAATTCTTTAATCTGCCTTTCTATTTTGCCCAGAGAAGGACTGTGCTCTCTCCATCCACCTCTGACAGAGGGAGAAAATATCCCGCCAGAACAGGCTAGATCTTGGCTAGAGTTAAATTGAGTACCAGGAATTGAATACCAAGAATAAACCCTTCTTCCCATTAATATAAACGAAGTCTTTAAAACCCCAATTTATTTTGTAGAATATGTTTAATGTGAGGGGCAGTAGGAGGGAAAGAGGCCCGAAGGGGAGCAGAATATGCCACCCCAAAATATGCCTCTTGGGTTTAAGGGTCATTTTGAGCTGATTATTTTGAGAAAGTGCAGACACAGGAGAAACTCCAAAAACCAAGTAGAAGTTACCCTTTCGTAAAGAAAATCTCCATTTGTAGGGGCGTCTCCCTCGCTGTACTAAAATAGAACCACTACCAGAGACAACGTTTTTAACCTGAGAGACTTATCCGCACTACAGGGCAAACTTGGTTTTTTATTCATTTCCTCCTCTCACCTTCCCTTGAATTGCCTCCTCCCCACAAAAGCCCCCAATTCCTATCCCTTTGCTTAGCTCAAGATAATGTATAAGCCTCAACTGTCTGGCTGCCTTTTGAGTCTCCTCTCTGTGTAGGGCTCCTGTGTGTACATACATAATTTAAAAAAATATTTCCTGTTAATCTGTCTTATGTCAGTATAATTCTCAGACCAGCCACAGAACCCAGAAGGTTAGATGGAAAAATGTTTCCTCCCCTATGGGCCTCAGGGCAGATTTATCTGGGGGTCAGGGAGTGCCTGGCTAGGGCCATGCCCCAAGTTTGCAGGGCTCAGTGACCCCATCATTTCTGCCCTCCTCTCACCTTTGCCACTGCCTCTAAAACTGCAGACGGGAAGACAGCTAACAGAGAATTCAGACAGAGGCCAGAGCCCACTCTCAGCTCAGTCCAGCAAGGCCCCAGCCTCACCTCTCTGCCCCGCACCCTCCCCCCAAACGTGGGCCCTGCGTCCTTGCTGTCCCTCTGCCTATGCCCTTCATTTCCCAGCCACCCTTCACTGTACTGGATTCTTTCAAGTTGCAGCAGAAGGTCTCTGGAAAGCCTTCTCTGGAATTCCCAGACCAAGGGGCGAGCTTTGTCCACAGTGCGCCCCCTCCCTCCCAGGGCCCCCCCTGCCTGGCCCCTGTAGCTGCTTCAGTGGTTGAGCCATCCTTGGTTCCTACCCTCGGGATTTCCTCTGTATCCTGGCAGCCCCCAGGGCTACTTCTTCAGGGTGGTGCCCTGGGTTCTGGACCTACCCCCCCTTTTATTCCCACTTCCCCTTTAGATGCTTCCACAGGGAAGGCCCCAGTCTGGTTCTCTCACTGTTACTTGCCTGGCCTGTGACCCAGCACAATTCATCCTATTGAATAAGGATTTGGGTTTTTTGTTGTTTACTCTCCCAAGTGCACTGATACAACAAACTCATCCATATGCAACTGGTAATAGCTGATGTTCTAACCGCCCCCCCCCCCCCTCCCAGAGGAATTTGTATTTTAGCTGGAGATGAAAACCTAACCCAAAGGAATAAATCTCTGACGGTGGAATTTCAGGCACCCTGGAGGAGATGGGGGTAGATGGTGTGCAAGGGAGCGTCAGTCAAGCCTTGAGCTGCCTTTCACCCCTCTTTAAGGCAGAGCCCAGCTGCAAGTGACCAAAGCTAGATAACTTTACCACTCTAGCCTGCCTAAAAAGGGAAACCAGTCTCCTCCAGCTGTTGGTGGCCCAAGAGGGCTCCCACACAGATGGGAACTAGCATTGTTATTTCCAAATATTGTTCAAGTAAAAATGTCCCTTGAGCTCCACCCCTCAACCTATGAAGTCAGATCTGAGGGGTGGGTTGCTTTTTTTTTTTTTTAAGGTAATTTTGTATATAACCAGGTCTGTGAAACTGTCCTCTTGTTTCTAACTGAGTGATTGCCATGATAGGTGCCACATAAATACTTGAAGAATTGAATGAGAGGCAGGGAACACATGTTCTGAGGTCTAAAGGATCTACCACTGTTTATGGAACACTGGGCTTCTTGTATTGGCACAGGAGAAACTCTCCCCCCTTACAGAGTTGTCAGGAGGGGAGAGATGCCAAATGTTCCCAGGGTGGCCCCTTGCAGGACTGAGCGCAGTCCCTAAGAAGGATGTGTAGAAAGAAACTTCTCAGCCCCGTGTCAGAACCTAGGGGAGGGTCAGTTTCTTAGATCCTTCCCTCTCCAGCCTTGCCCCGAGGGGGCTTCTTGAAACTAGTGTTTATGCAACTAACCGAGATTGTTCCTGGCGAGATTGTTCCTCTGGGTTTAGCCCAAGGGAGCAGCATTCCTGGAATCCGAGGTTTCTGTGCAGGGATAAGAGGACAGGACACCACTTGCTGGTTAAACCATCTCTTCTTGACCTTATCTCTGCCCAGACACCTTTGCCCCCAAGGCTGCTGCTCTCTGAAGCCACTGCAGCCTGAAGAGGTGCAGTTTGGTCCGAGAGCCTGTGACCCACACCCACCTCCGAGGAATTCTCCTTCCTCCCCTGCTTCTCTCCTCCACCAACTGCCCTCAGGACACACCTCCCCCCAAACCAGCTCAACTTCCACCGTCTACCTTCATTTGTATTGATACAGCACTCATCACTCCAGGTCCCCGAAACCCCAAGCCAAGGATTCAAGATGGCAGTTTAAAGAGTCTCTACTCCATTAAGCGGAAACTCCCTGTATTTACCTGTCTGTCTTTCCGATACTGAGGACAGCAGTTTGCCCTGTGTCCTCACCTTTCTTATGGATTTAAGAAGAGTTCATTTTTCAATTAGTTCAGCTTTTTACTTGTTGTTAGGATTGAGTGGCAATTTCCAAACTCCTTACATGCAGAAACAGAAACTAGAAGTAACAATCTCTATTTTTTAAAGAATATATATATATATATATATATATATATATATATATAT
>NW_017731745.1:13864-32498 GCF_001890085.2 Hipposideros armiger | reverse complement strand
CTCATTGTAGGATATTTAGCAGCATTACTGGCCTGTAGATACTAATAGCACCACCATTCCCATTTATGACAAGCAAAAATGTCTCCACACATTGTGAAATGTGTGCTGCAAAATTGTCCCTGGTTAAGAACCACTGATTAATATTACAAAATCAATCAATATAGTCTACTATTTTAATAATTATAAACTAAAACTCATAATAATTTCAATAGATGCAGAAAAATGTTTGTTAAAGAGAACATCCAGTTATGTATGATAAAAACACTTCACAAGTGAGTCAGGGAAAAGACAGGTACAGTACTGCAAAGATACAGACCTCCTTTTTGATTTTTTAAACCAAAGAAATTTATTGGTTCAGGTAACTGGGAGGTTCAAAGGGTGATAGTAACATTAGAAATGGCTAGATTTCAAGCTTCCAGCAGTGTCAGCAAGACAGTGCCTCTCTGCTAGGTCTGCCTATCATACTGAGTTCACTCTCAAGCAGGCTCTCCACACAGCTCGGGATGGCCACAAGCAGCTCCAGGCTTTTACCTTCTGTGGACTGATTAATACTTTGCTCTGTGATATTTGTAAAGTCCTGGTGATGAGTCTCATTGATCAAGTCTGACTCATCTTTTGAGCTGGGGTCGGGGTGGGGGCACGCTCTGTGCAACCCACACAGATGAATTCCCAGAGGACCAAAGATATTCTTTCACCAGAAAAAGAAATGCTGAACAAGCAAAATAACAGATATCTAATATAGAGAAACTTTTTTCCCGTGGGTGAAGACAACATAGTTTATATTTATGGGACCATGTGTTCAGGAGTGACTTAGCTGAATGGTTCTGGCTCTGGGTTCTCATGAGGTTCAGATGGTATTGGCCAGGGCTGCAGTTTTCTTAAGGTTTGATTGTAGCTGGGGAGTCTGCTTCCAAGCTGGCTCACTCATATGACTATCAAGTTTGTGCTCTTCGCTGATGAAAGGTCTCAGTTCCTCACCATGTGGCCTCTCCACAGAGTGCCTCGAGTGTCTTCTTGAGATGACTGCTGGCTTTTTCCAAGCAAATGATCCAAGAGACCAAGGTAAAAGCTGAAATGTCTTTTATGACAAGCTTTGGATATCATCCATCATTACTTCTACAACATCCAACTGATCACATAAGTCATCCCTTTCACTTTTGAAAGGGGCTACACAACAGCATACATACACATACCAGGAGGGGCAAAAGTAATCAAAGAAATAACAGAAAAAATTTTCTAGGTGAGAAGTTCATAAGATTCTAGATTCAAGAGCCCTTTAAATTTCTAGCACAATGGATTAAAAATAGACCCTCTCCAATGCATATCATAAAATTTCAGGATATTTAAAGTCAAAGAGAAAATCTCACAAGATTGGGGGAGGTAGGGGGAGAAAAGTCACATACGAACATTTAGAATCAGAATGAAAATAGACTTTGTAATTTTCAACGGCAAGTTTGTAAGACAGAATATAATGTCAGTGTGTTGAAAATTCTGATGAAAAAATTATTTTAAATACAGAAATTTATACACAAGACAAACCGTCAATCAAGTTTTAGCGTAGAATAGAGATGTTTAGATATTCAAGTTTAGAAAATGTTCTCCCACACACCCTTTCTCAGAAACTTTGGGAAAACAGAAGATCCAGGAAACAAGGGATTCAATACAAGGAAGAGAAGAAGGAAATCCCCAGAATGATGGAGAAAGGAATTCCAAGGAAAACAGCTATGTGCCAAGTGCAAAGGGCAAAGAGAATAGACTTGAACAGGTCAGAAGACTCAAGAGATTGTTCCATGAGAAGATTGATTTGATAGAACACCTAATATGTTTGGATACATTGATTTACACAAGTGAAGGTTTGTAATTGAACTAGTGATGAGTTCGTCAAAAAGTAAGATAATGAGAAAATAAAACAGGTATTAATTCCAGAGAAAACAAAGCTCTGTGCCAGGAAAGGTACAACAAAGTTTACTACATGTCTTAGCTGGAACACATGGATATGTCTACACATGTGTAGCTAAACAAATAGCTCATATAACTAACTGTACTAGGAAGATAGAGGAATGAAAAGTGTGCACATAGGTGATGGGGCAAGCCAGGGGTTAAAAGAGAGCTAAGTCCTCATTTTCCTTAGTGGGGAATTGATAGATAATGTCTAGGACTGAAAAAGCAATCAATAAATATAGCAATATAAGCATGTTTTTTTAGGGATGTGGATGTATATGCCAATGAACCCACTAAAGTTGTGGAAATTTGTTGCCTCTGGGGAGTAGCAATTAGTGGAGGGTAGGGGAGTAGAGGTGCGAATTTTCATAATAAGCCTTGTATAACTAGTGTAATTTCCCAACTATGTTCATGTAAACTTAATAAAAATAAAACTAAACAGGGAAGATTCTGAGAGGATGGCAAAGTAAGAAGCACCAGGAATCTGTCCCCCCACCTAGAAAACAATTGCACTCTCAGAATTGGTCTGATGTAACTATTTTGGAACTCTGGAGTCTATTGAAGGCTTGCAACTTCCAGGGAAAGGCTTGGCAGTAAATTGCTGTTAATTTCAGTCAAGTTCAGCTCTTAGCAAGCACTGTGGCAGCAACTCATCCTCCACCCTCAGCCCCATGGCAGGCAGCTGAGCACATATTCCAAGAGCAGCTTGCATGAAGCTTGTGGGAACCAGGGTGGGCAAAAAGGACCCTGTCCTCTAAACATCAGGGATCTGGGCTCTGATAGCTGATTGCTGCTTCTAATCACAGAGGTGCAGACAAAGAGGTGGATGGCCATTGTTGTTGCATCTCCTTCCGTTCTAAATCCTCCAGCTGAAGTGACTTCTAGGGGATTTCAAGAGCTGATGTCCTAGTCTTCCTTTATCATTTTCTCTTTTTCTCTTCTTGGGAGCCAGACATTAAAGACTCGGATATTCAAAAGCAACTGCATATATGAGGAAAGTTAGAAAGTGACCACGTATGCCTAGGGAACGGTGCAGACTCACAAAAGATTTGAGAAGACCTTAAGTTTACACCTCAGGCAGATCCGTAGTACACAGATAGATTACAATAATAAAAAAGCCAAAAAACAATAAACAGAAATAATATATAATTTTCAAAAACAGCAGACCATGAGGAAGGGGGAGAATCTGATTTCTTGAGCTATCACATTATTAGAGCCAAGTGTCCAGTTTTCAAAACAACAACAAAAATTATGAGGCATACAAAGAAACAGGAAAATATGGTCCATTCAAAGGAAAAAAATTAAATGAACAGAAACTGTCCCTGAAAAAACCTGATAGATCTACTAAACAATGATTTTAAAACAGTCAACTTATAGATACTTAAAGAATCAAAGGGATATGTGAAGAAAGTCAAGAAAAGTATGTATTCACAAAATGGAAATAGCAATAATGAGATGGAAAACTTAAAAAGGGTTTTTGTTTTTTTCATTGGGACTTAAGTGCTGGTCTTGGGATGAGGCTCAGTGCTAGTCTTAGGGTACAAAAGGCTTGGGACACTGTTGGGGACATAGGCTCAGGCTCATCTCAGGGTATAGGGGCTTAAGATATGAGAAGTCTTAACAGGCTGGTCTTGACCTTAAGGTCTTGAGGTAGCTGTGCCTGGGGTCCCCACCCACAGAGCTGCTGCCAGAGGTTCCAGGAGATGAGTCACAGGTGCATGAAGTTGCAGAAGCCACCCGGGATACATTTGCCCATCTTGTACTGCCCACAGCATGGTTCCTAGTAGCCAGTGACAGGAGACAGCTGGACATACACAGCCTGCCCATTGAACCAGCAGTTAGTTATTGAATTCAGCCACTGCCCACTCTGCATCCTCCTTACACCAGAACTTGATGTAGACAATGCCCAGGAGGTGGTCCCTCAGGTTGTTGCTAAACCCCCTCAGCCCCTGTTTATCTGGGAATGTCTTGATTTCTTTCTTACTTTTGAAAGACAGTTTTGCCTGATATAGGATTCTTGGTTGACAGTGGGGGTGGAAACCCCCTTAATGTTCAGAGATAAATAAATAAAACAGGGAGAAAACACAAGACCAGGAGAAAAATAGGCAAAGAAGAGGAATAGACCTTTGCAGAAAAAAAGAAATATAATCATCAGTAGACCCGTGGAGAAATGCTTCATCTCATTCATAATTTAAAGAAATGAAAATTAAAGTGATGTCATGCCAATTTTTAGTAGCATATTGACACAGCATAAAATAATTTTTACTATGTGGCAAAGGTGAGGGCAGATGCGCTGGTAGGTAGTACAAGCTGGAGCAGACTTCATTGAAGGCCAACTTGGAAATGTCTATGGAAATGTGTGGTGCTCCTGCTCTTTGAGCAACTCCTCTTCTGGGATTTTATCCTAACACATATACTCCACAAGTATGCAGCCTATGTTCAAAGGCATTCATTGGAAATAACACACATGTCCGCACATGGATAGCTAAACAAATAGTGATACAGTCTTCTCATGGTGTCTTAGTTGATTTGGGCTGCTACGACAGAATACCGTAAACTGGATGACTTACAAACAACAGAAATCTATTTCTCACAGTTCTGGAAGCTGGCAAATCCAAAAGATCAAGGCACCAGCCAATTCACTGTCTGGTGAGGGCCCGCTTCTTGGTTCCTAGACAGCTGTGAAGAAGACCTACTTCTCTCTGGGTTCTCACATGGAGGGAAGGGTAAGGGAGCTCTCTGGGATCTCTTTTATAAGGGCATTAATCCCATTCATGAGGGCTCCACCCTCATAACCTAATCACCTCACAGAGACCCCACCTCCTAATACTATCACATTAGGGATTATTAGGTTTCAAGATATGAGCTTTGAGGCGCCACAAACATTTAGTCTACACAATATAGTACATGGACTATTCTGCACCGTTCAGAAGAGAGGTTCTGTGTGTGCTCATATTGAAGAGAGGACAAGATACTTTAAGTTAAAAAAAAGTCTCTAGCAGTATTTATAGTATGAGTCCAATTGTGTGACAAATGAGGAAAAAAAGTAATATTTGTAATGATCTGGCACCTACTTCATGGTCATTAGAAAATACTCCCCTACTTTCTCTAATGTACTCGTAAGCTAGAAAACTAAACAATTATAATTCAATACAAAAATTCACTTGATAACGAGGCTCACTTGGCTGCAGAGGTCATGTATATATAATCTTGACTTTACATTTTTGTGTGATTTCCAACAGCTTTGTTGCTTTACAATTCATCAGCTTGATTAAATGTAATAAATTTGAATTTATAAAAGAAATTATATAGCATTCTGCATTTAGATGTTTTCTATGTTTTACCTTTTAAGCTTTCTTTAAAACATAACACAAAAATCTTTCTTTTAAAAGGCATATAATTCTCTAGCTTTAAAAAATATAGAAAGTAATATCCCCCATTTCTTTCCCCAGCTGGTCTGGAGTTTCCTGACCCAATAAGACCTCAGCCGATTTGTTCTGGACTAGAATTTAGGCGACCTGGGCGCCAGGCCTGGCTCAGCTGCTCACTAGCTGGATGACCTTAAGTAAGTAAGTCCTTTAGCTTTTCTTAGTTCTTTTTCTCAGCTGTCATCAAGGGCACAGCACCTTTCCTATCTACCCCATGGGACTGCTTTTGAGGAGCGCATAAGGTAATGGGTATATAAACATGTAACCTGCAAAGGCTATGCAAATGAAAGGGCTTTGATTTTGTTAATGAGGAGGACCCCCTCAGAGGTTAAACATTTCTGTTTTCTGGTCTTCCCAGAGGAGAGACAAGCCTGGGTGTTTATTCAATAAACTTTGAGTGCCTTTCTGAACCAGGCATGATGCCAGAACCTGGTGATCCAGAGTTGACCATAATTCAGTCCTTGCTCTCAGAGAATTCAGTTTGGTACAATAGGCAATCGATAGTGACAGTAAAATGTGAGAAATGCATTAGAACAGCCACAGGCAAAACGTGGTGGGAACCAAAGTAATAACTATCTCAGGCCGAGAAGGCAGCACTGAAAAGGCGACACCTGAGTTGAGTCTTAAAGAACCTGTTAGAATTTGCCAGGTGGAGAACTGACTGACTGCCTAGACCAGAGGTTCTCAACCTTCCTAATGCTGTGACCCCTTAATACAGTTCCTCATGTTGTGGTGACCCCCAACTATAAAATTATTTTCATTGCTACTCTATAACTGTAATTTTGCTACTGTTATGAATCATAATGTAAATATCGTTTTGTTTTCCGATGGTCTTAGGCGACCCTTGTGAAAGGGTCGTTCGACCCCCAAAGGGGTCGCGACCCACAGGTTGAGAACCGCTGGCCTGGACGAACCCAGGCAGGGCCCAACCTTGGACCAGTTTTCCACCCATCTTTATCAAACCTCACCTGTGCTGTGTTGTAGTCATCATCAGAAACTTGCTCTCGGTTGCCTGTCTAACTGGAAAATATCTATGAGAAGAGGTTAACAACAGGTTAGGTGTGTTTCCCTCCTGGGAATAAATGTATTTGGGCCCAGAAAATGACATGGGTCCCTACACACAAAGGAATCATAATAATGTTTTAGTTTTACAGCTTACATGAGGGTAACTACCTTCTATTGGCCACCAACTGGTACCAGATCCTTACAAATATTAATTTTCTTCATTGCACAACAACTCATTTCTTCTCATTTTATACGTGAGGAAACAGAGGGCCTGAATCACCAGGCTAGTTAGTAGCAGAGCCAGGTTCCAACTCAGGCCATGATCGTGCCCATCTATGTCAGGTAGGTTCTCCCAGCAACCCTGGGAAACAGGCAAAAAATGGACATTATCCCCATGTAAGCGGAGAAATTGGGACTTGGAAAGCTTTGCTGGGGACCCCCAGCTGGGCTTCCTGACTCCTGCCCCAGCTGAGGCTGTTACCTTGAGTTGGAGGTCAAAGTCCTGACAGGGAGTGGGGGAGATATTTTGGGGTAGGATCGTCTCCCTGGCGCTTCTCAAATCTCATCTGACTCTGCTGTTCTAGAAAGCTATTTGGAAGGAGATGCCTCTCCTCTTTGATTGTCTTCACCATGAGGTGGGCTGGACACTGCCTACCAGAGTCTGCTCCAGGTTAACTCTTCTCCTGCTCTTCTTCAAGGAAATGACAGGGACACTGAAGGGGAATGTTGTCCCTTGGCTTGAGATAATATTTGGGGTGATAGACAACAACTTCCTCTTCTATGGGCTGCTTGGGTTAGTTCGTGTACTCTCTGTGGGTTCACAGAGAGGAAAAATTGATGAGCTTGAACAATGGTTAACCAGGATGACGTCACATCCAAATACACATCCCTTCACCGCCTCCTTCAACGCACTCCTCAAAACCCACTGAACCTTTTCTTTGTCTGTCTTCCTCTGTCTCCTCCCCTCATATGCCCTCTGGTGTATCTCTGTGTATCTGTACTGAGTTTTTCTTCCTTCTTCCCTTTTTGCTCTCTCTTTCCCTCTGCCTTTCTGTCCTCTTTCTTTTCTCTTTCTGACCTCAGTCCTTAACCCTGTCTCTCACTGTGCCAGCCTCAGGGCAGACCTACACATATTTAAGATTCATTGTCTTTACTGAAAAGATGCTTTAATCACTTCTGTTAAAAGGTAGGTCAGTTGCACTGTTTATGTGCAAAGAAAGAGCAAGGTCATCTTAATTTAACGTATTTTTCAACCATTGGCCTGTGGCTGGAGCAAAAATAGGCTTCCCCACTTCTGGCACACACACCGCTCTACCCAAGCTGTAAGCCAGCCCACTTGGCAGATACACCGCAGGGGCAAGAATCTTGTTACCCAATACAGGGATGGTGCCAGACCTCCAAGCCTAGTCAGGCCTCCTCGCCAAAGCTGTGGATCTCCCTGAGGCCTGAGGGGGCCGGACTGGCCAAGGCTCCTGCCTACCGGGCCCATGGCCTTGTTAGCTGCCTCCTCTTCTTCCCCAATAGGGCTGCAGGAGGGGTTCAGCTGGAGCCCAACCCCCTCTCAGCTAGTCACTGTGCCCCGTAACATCCCACAGCCCGGGCTAAGCTGTCAGGTCAGTGCCCATCCCAGTATCATTAAATTTATTGCACTAACATTTGAATGGGGATTTAGTTACATATTATTATGTCATAATGACTAGTAAAAGGAGCTTTTATGGAGCCTTTATAGTGACCACACAGGTCATAGAGGTTGTTCTCAACTTAGGGATGGAGATAGTACTTAGGACTCTGGAACCCCTCACCTAAATGTCCCCAAACCAGGTTCCACAGCCTGTACAGGCCACTTCTCTGGGCCTGTATTCCTAGTGTAGACTATAGTGTGCGTATACCTTATCTGTAGTCTCAAGGGCAGCTTCGGGGCAGAAGTTTGCTGCATGTAGGTGGGCCTTGGACATGTAGGCTGGAGTGCGAGGTCCTCTGCAGTGCAGGATGTTAGTGTGGGGTCAGAAGGAGAGGAGAAT
The DNA here is from genome assembly GCF_001890085.2 of Hipposideros armiger. NCBI lineage: Eukaryota > Metazoa > Chordata > Mammalia > Chiroptera > Hipposideridae > Hipposideros > Hipposideros armiger. The sequence goes on along the minus strand of NW_017731745.1, from coordinate 24,103 downwards.
AGGTGGGGGACTGAAGGCTGGAGCCCTCTGTACCTGAATTAACCACATTCAGGCATGAAACTCCCAGGAATCTACAATTGTGAAGTTTGGAGAATATAATATATAATTTATTCAATAGTTTGTTTATTCACTTATAGTTTTGAAATATTGAGATTTCTGTTAAGTGGGCTGTCACTAGACTTATGGTGTCTGGGCCCCATCAATGTTTTGAGGTGGGCCTGTTGAATGCCTTTTCATGTGTTTGTTGGTAATTGGAATGTCCTCTTTGTGAAGTTCCTGTTCTAGCCTCTTGCCCACTTTCTTATGGGGTCATCTCAATCACATTTGGAAGTCTTTGTGCCTCAACCCTTGGGAACCTATTCACCTGGACCCAAGAGGAAGGGCAAGTGTTCCAGACAGTGTCACTCAGCTATGGCTTCATCTCGGCCCACCCAAGAGGTTGGTCATGCTTTCTGGTAGAAAGCTTTCTCGTCGTACCTGCCATTTTTCTATATCCTGACCCAGAAATCTCTCCCAAGCTCCATCTGAGTGTCTCCTAAGGTCCTCCCACTCAACCTGTTCTCTCTCCCAAGCCTCTTCCTCTTCACGGTTTCTGCACCCAGTAGTCTTTGATGGTTTCCTGCCACCCCAATTCCCATCTACTTTGCACGAGTTTGGTCTGTTTTACCTCCTTACGGTCATTGAAGTCCATCTACGTCTTTCAACCCCATGGCCGCCACCCAGTTCCTCTTCAGGTCCTCTCTGCTAGGGAGAGGGAGAGCCTCCTGATGGCTATCCCTGCCTCCAGCCTTGCTCTGTTCTATCCTGTTCTCCACCCTGCTGCCAGAGGCTCTTCCTACACAGCTAAAACATCGTCCAAGAACCCCACTGTCCGTAAATTAGAACTCCAGCTTCTTAGCCTGCCCTTCAAGGTGCTTGTTTCATTATGATGTTAGCTCTAAAGATTAGGTTGCCTCTTGTATTATAGCAGGGGTGGGGTAGCCAGGAGCACAGGGCAATCAGGCAACACAAACCTAGCCATGTGGGTAGACCTTCTGACAAAAGCCATGAAAAGCCACCAGGAAAGACCAAAGTGGACAGCAGAATCAGGGCTGCTGAGGCTGGGGCTCCATTTCGGGGTGCAGAGTCTGGGCCACCTTGTTACCTCCTGACCTCTTAAATTCTGCTTATCATGGAAAAACACACTTTCTCTTCTCTCTTCCCTTTTTCTTCTATTCACACCACCAGCGAAATGCCTTTTTTCTCTCTCTACTTCCAACACCCCACCCGCAGAGATAAGATCTATTGATCCAATTAGTCCTAGTATTCCTTGGGCAGTGTTCTTGCCAAGCCATGTTATGGACAGGACTTAGAACAGGAGCCCAGCCTGATTCAATCAACTGAGAGAATGAAGGTGAGGTCACAGGGTGAGCTGGTCTCATCCTGGGTGTAGGAGCAAGCCCTCTAAGGCCTGGCCTGCCACGCTCACTGGCCAGACCCGGACCCACCATCTCCAGAGGTTCAGCTCTTTGAGAACCCACAGTGCTCTTCCAATCCTCCTCATCTTCACTTATGCTGGAACTCTCACCAGCCACACTCAGCTTTTAGGACTCAGATCCCTGATACCCACCCCACCTTCCCTTTCCAGGAAGCTTTCTCTAAACCTCTCCAGCTGGAATGAATGCCTCTTCTGGGCCCGGATGGTTAGTTGCTGATAACATCCGTTAGCACTTATTTCCTTCTTTCTTTTATTACTGTGAGTTGTTGCCTGTCTATCTCCCTAATTGGGTTGTAAATACTGAGAAAACGGAAACTATTTTATCCATCTTTATGTATAGTCCAAGTGCCTCATGCAGAGCATTGCATAGAATAAGCTTTTAATTACTTTTTTGGATAAATAAGTAAATAATCTGGATAAACCAGCACAGCAGATTATCCAAAAATTATTTCTCTTTTCTCTTAGATGCATCTTATAAATTTAACACCAAGAACAGACTTTATAACCCTGACAACTCAAAGACCCTCCCCCACCTCTATCTCGCCCTGTACCAGCTCCCCTGTGCCAGATCCAGGGTCCTTCCCTCTGTCTCAGGGGACAGTCTGTGGCGGGAGCACTGTGGGCTACCCAGAAACCTGTGTGGTCATGGGTTCTGCATGAAGGGCCTGCCAGGGCAGCCTGGGATGTGGCAGGATGGCTGCTGGAGCTGGGCAGGCTGAGAGGCGTGGGCAGCTCTGTGAAGCCGCCCCTGTACTGACTTGACTCCAGCATCTCGGTTCATGGAGGAATGCCCCTATCTTAGACAGAGAGCTGATTCAGCCTAGCAGGGTTTCTGGAGGGCTCCCAGGAGGGGAAGGCCCGGAAAATGGCCAGGGGGCAGTGAAGTTGGGGTGATGGCCAGTTCACTCCAGCTGCAGCTCAGGGTATATTCTCCTCTGCTCCCACCCTCACCCCACATTCTTCTGGTGCCCTCAACAGTGCCCAGCTGTATGGGGCAAACAGGAGACTTGAACATACCTTGGGAACTCATCTCTAGTGTCTTATGCCCTGTGCCCAGTCCCAGTCACTGTCTCCACATATGGCTTTAAGTGTGTATGTGAGTGTACACTCCTGACAACAGATGCAGATGAAGCCACCACTCAGGGGTCCCTAACGCTGCCAAGGGCTGCCCCAAAGAGAGCTGAGGAGGGAGCTGAGCTCCTTATTGAGCTCAGAGCCCCCAAAGGCAGGCTTGAACTTATTTCTTTTATGTAATTGATATAGTTCTATCAAAACTGGATATCATTTGATAAATGAACATTAATAAAAGGTACATATCAGTTTGATCATTTTTGGCAACTTGGGTGCAACCACCATTCAAGTTATAAAATATTCCTACCTCCCCAGAAAGAGATATACCTGAGGGAAACACCTCTTTCCACTCAGACCCCTCTCCTTTCAACCACTATCTGATTTACATCACCTTAGATCAGCTTTTAGCTCTGTCTCCTAGGAGACATCACCAGACTCTTAGGCCCTATGATATAGAGACTGCCAAGCAACACTCAGTTCTGAAGCTAAGGGGCCCTGGCCTCCTCTCACCCTCTTTCCAGGCATCCCCACTCCACACCTGCTGCAGGTACTGCATGACAGGACAGTAGGATCAACAGACAATGCAGGGAACAAACACATTGTAGTTTGCATAAGGCCAGTGTGAACTGGATGTTGGCTATTCTACAGCAGGCGAGACTAAAGTTAGATATGAAGAAGAACTTTCTGTCTCTGAAGCTGAAATGCAATAGTCTATGGGTCCAATCATGACAGCAACAATGACTCTTAAATTAATTAGGACAGACCAACCAGGGGGTGAGGCCTGTGGGGTGTCACCCAATTCTCTGTCTCTTAAAGCCTGCTGATAGAAATGATAACAAGTAGCATTTACACTCACATCTTTGTTTACAAACTTCTGTCAGCTATACTTAATTTTTTTCAATTAATGTATTCATCTGGGAGGAAGAATGGTATAGTGGGTCAACAATGTGAGCCTTGAGTGGCTGCCTAGAGTCAAATGCTGTTATAACTCCATCATGTTCTGTTTGGCTTGGGGCCATCTTTCAACTTCTCCGAGCCCCAGTTTTCTCATGTATAGAATGAGAATAAAGGAAGTTGTTAGCATGATGTCTGACACCCAAGAAAATTCAGTAAATGTTAGCAATTTGGGTTAAACAATTAGTTGATTGATGCCCTGCCTCTATCTATAAAGTTGGCTGGAAAATTGGCTTTAATCCTCATAGCAGCCCCAGGGGGTGGGGGGTGGGTGACCATCACCAGTGTACAGCTAAGGAACTTGAGATTCCGAAAGATTGAGGGCCTTGCTCCAATCACATTGTGTAAATCCAGGACCCTTGCCCAGAGCCGCTGTTTGTTCATCCCCACTCACCTCCCTTGGCTAAGCCAAGCACCCTTGTGCATTGAACAAAAATACACATCTCAAGAGAGCAGCCCAAGAAGTCTCCTACCTACCATCAGAGTTAGCACTGGAGCTCTGGGTGTCTGTGCCTCTCCTACCTACCATCAGAGTTAGCACTGGAGCTCTGGGTGTCTGTGCCTCTCTGTACTGCCTGTGTCTGCTCACCCTGTGTGATGTCGTGTGTACCTCCGTGCATGTGCCCTGCCTCTGGTGGACCTCTCTGTACTCGTGTCTGGGTGGAGGGGTACCTGTATGTGAAGGTATCAGCCCCTAATCAGCCCCTATGTGTGCATACCCACAGACATTTCCTCACCACCCTGCATCTTCTGGGGTGACTTTCTCCGCTTCCCTAATTGCTCATGTTCCCCAACCTGACCCCGTGCTCTGTGAAGGCTTTCCTCAGCACAACAGGGCAGAGCGGAGCTGTAGGAGTGAGTAGACTGGCACTGGGCCCCAGCCCTCCTCCGCTTCTGCTTCTGCTTTTTCCTGCTCTGGAAGGAAGGACGGGGCCCCTCGGCTACAGCATGGGATAGGGAAAGGGGCAAAGCTATTATACGGAGGACATAGGTTCCCTATGCCTGGCAAATTCTGGGAAACCCCGCCAGATCCCTTAACCTCTCTTGAATTCATACCCATGTGGAGCACAGTGAACTCATTTGTTCTTTGCTAGATAGGTCTTGCCCAGTCTTGCATCTTGATCTTGCTCAGGCTGTTTGTCTTGTGGCATGCCCTCCCATCCTTCAAGACTGAGGGCCACCTCTGCCATAAATAGCAGTGGCAGCTACCTGCTACAGAGCACCAGCTTACTGCATGGTGGAAGCATGGATTGCGCACTTTGTGGGCCTTGGTGTGTATGTGTGCCTTATATGTACAATCTCATTTAATTCCCATAATAATGTAATGAAACAGGCATTATTAGCACCCCAGTTTTCGAGATAAGGAAACCAAGGCTTAGAAATGTCCAAGAACTTGCCCCAAGTCACATTGCCTTACTAGTGGAGTAAGATCATTGGCATTGGACCTGCCTCTCAGGTTTCCTCACTCATAACCTCAAGTCAGCCTCTGACCTCTGCAGCCCACAGTCACTCTCGCTGTTCTGAGCTCCTGGAATCCTAGTGTGTGCAGCCGCCATTCGAACTTATACCCCTAGCCATTGTATTAAAAATATATACTTTTTAAACACAGTCCCTACCTCCCCAACTAGATTGTGCATTTCTGAGGGTAGGGACTGTGTCTGTTATCCCTTTGTTTCCCCAGATCCTCATGTTTACAAGATGAGGATGACGGTTATAATGAATGACCACCTACCACCCCCTTCCCTGCCGTAAGGTCACCGTGGTGGCTTTGTGTGGTTTCAGACACACTGTGATCAGAGGAGACTCTTGCAGGAGAGTTTCCTGGTTTGGAAAGAGGAGCCCTGGGCAGCTGTGCCCTCTGGCCTGACTATCCTAAATGACTTCTGCAGCTCTGAGGACAGGGGTGGAGACAGCAAGCTCCCTTCCTGTCCCTGGAGACTGCACTCTGGCCAAGCCTCCATCTCTGACCCCCCAGGGCACTGGGCTCTGCAGGCCGGGGTCTGGGAGGAAGTGAGAAGGAGGAGGGCTTCTCCATCTGTCTCTGCAGCTTTGGTATAAAACTATGCGGCCCTTCCAGTATGTTCAGAAATCCCGTTCCCACAGAGGCCTTGGCCAGGTGGAGTGGACTCCCTGAGGACGGCTTGGCCAGATGGTCTGGGTCTGGGAGCCACCTTGCCAGGTACCTGACGGCAGCCTCAAGGTCTGAGCTATGACACCTCAGCTCACCTAAAATCAGAGTCCTTGCACCTGAGAGGCCCAGAGGTGGTGGCTGTGGGTCCTTATTCTCTGGTGCTTCATCATATAACCTAGGACAGGGCAAGCACCTGGCGCTGTGGGGGAAATCTCTGAGCTCCATTTCCTGCCCCGTGGGTGAGGAGCTAGATACACACAGTCTGCTCACACAAGAAGTGGATAATCAGTTCAGAAAGCAATGCTGGATGCAGTAGTGCTGTATTACGTTCGGAAGGGAAGAGCATGGTGGGTTGGAGGAGTCTGGGAAGGCAGCACAGAGAGAAGTGGTGTTGGCAATTCACCAGGGAGAGACAAAAAATCAGGAAGGTTATCCTTGGCAAGAAGGGACAACACAGTCAGGGTGATGGTAACGCACACGCTTTTCCATAATGCATGGGTTTGACCTCCCTGGACAGCAGAGAGGACAGGCCCTGGTGGGGACTCCCTGTGAGCACACCAGTACCCAGGCAAGACAGACTTGATTTCCAATACTGACACAGCCACTTTCTAGATGTGCAAACCTAGGATAGTTACTTCATTTCTCTGAGGCTCTTTGTCCTCCTCTGTAGAACAGAGATGATAATTCTTACCTCTGAAAGTTCTTTACTTCCGGTTTCAACATTCTTTGGAGTGAGGTTTTGCTCTCCAGAGAAACTTCTACTCTTTCCCTAATTTGAATAAGGTGCAGAATTGCAATGTTTGGCTTCCCTGACTTCTATCTATAAAAAAGTATTTATTCCCATGAGCTTGGCCTGGTGCTGGGTGTCCTAAGGAAAGTAAGGGATGGCTTTTGGAATCTTCAGGCCTCCCTAGAGACAGAAAGATTGGCTCTGGGGAGACAAGATTGTGCCTTGTGTCCACGGCACTGTGGACGACTGCAATTGCCAGAGAGCAGGGGCTACAGCAGCTCATAAAAAGGAGGCACCGACGAGGTCTGAATGAGCCAGGAGATACCTGGAGCAGCTGACAGAGATAAATGGGACTTTTGATTGGTTAAGTCATGTTTCATATGGGTAATTTTTCTGCCTATGTTTTAATATTTTTTGATGTTAGTGTATTATCTATTACTGCCTAACAAACTAGACCAAAACAGTGGCTTGGTTGGGCTAAAGAATTCACTTCTAAGTTCATTGCCATGACTTATTGGCAGGAGGACTCAGTTCTACCGTGGCTATTAGCCAGAGGCCTCAATTCCAAGCTGTGTGTTATGTTTGAGTGTCCTCATGGTGCGATATTTGGCTTCCCTCAGTGTGAGCTATCCAAAACGGAGAGAATAAGGTGGAAGTCTCATTGTCATTTATCACCTAGTCTCTCACGTCCCACACCATCACTTCCGTATTTCTACTCATGACAAACCAGTCACGAGGTACAGCTCACACTTAAGGGGAGAGGAATTAGACTTCACCTGTGGAAGGGAGAAGTAGCAAAGAATTTGTGAAAATATATGAAAACCATCATAATTATGGACATGTTGTTTTCTTTTTAATAAGGAAAATTTCAAACATATGCAAAAGCAGAGAGAATAGTATAATGAACCCCCGGATACCTGTCATCCAGCTTCCAGTTATGAGCAATTATGCATACAGGCCAATATCTTTATCAGCTTTATTGAAGTATAAATGACATACAATAAACCGCAAATATTTGAAGTGTACAATTCAGTAAGTTTTGACATATGTTTACACCCGTGGAACCATCACCACAATCAAGATAACAAGCATAGCTATCACCACCACAAGTCTCTTTGTGCCTCTTTGTGATCTGTCCCTACCCTCCCACTCCACCCCGATCTGCTTCCTATCATTGTAAAATAGTTTACATTTTCTAATGTATAACATAAAATCATAGAGTAAGCACGCTCTTTTGTTGGATTCTTTCAGCCTAATTGTTTTGAGATTCATCTATGTTGTTGTGTGTATCAATAGTTCATTTCTTTTTTTTTTTTGCTGAGTAGTATTATTTCATGGTAGGGATATATTGCAGTCACCTGTTGTTGGATATTTGCATTGTTTCCAGTTTGGGGCTATCACAAATAAAGCTGCTATGAACATTTCCATGCAAGCCTTTGTGTATACATCTGATTTCATTTCTGTTGGGCAAATATCTAGCAGTGGGATGACTGAGTTACATGGTAAGCTAAGGTTTAACTTATTAGGAAACTGCCAAATTCTTTTGCAAAGTGGTTGTACTATTTTACCTTATCACCAACAGTGTATAAGAGTTAGTTGTACCACGTCTTCACTGACACTTGATATGATCAGTCTTTTTAATTTTAGGCATACTAAAATTAGTAGTGGCATTTCGTATGGTTTTAATTTGCTTTTCACTAAGGACTAACGAAGTGTAACATCTTTTTATATGCTTATTTGCCATTCATATATTCTCTTTGGTAGAGTGTCTGTTGAAATTTTTGCCCATTTTTTATTGTGTTGTTTGTTTACTTCTTACAGAGTTTTGAGAGTTCTGCATATGTTCTGGATAAAAGTTCTGTCCCAGAAATGTGATTTGCAAGTATTTTCTCCCGGTCTGTGGCTTGCCTTTTCATGCTCTTAAATGTCTTTTAAGGAGAAGTTCCTAATTTTGATGAAGTCCAATGTATCCCTCTGCCCACCTTTTTAAAGTCTCCTTTTAAATAGAAGGGATCACGTTTTTGGTGTTATCTCTAAGAAATCTTTGCCAAACTCAAGGTCATGAAGATTTTCTCCTATACTTTCTTCTATAACTTTGATAATAATTTCAAATTTTACATTAGGTCTATGCACTATTTAGAGTTAAAATTTTTATATGTCTCAAGGTATGGGTGAAAGCTTTTTTTTTTTTTGTATACATATATCCAATTTTTCTAGCACCATTTGTTGAAAAACACTATCCTTTCTCCACTTTTGTTGAAAACCAATTGGCCACATGTCTGTGGATTTATTTCTGGACTCTATACTGTTCCATTAATTTATTTATCTATCTTTAAACCAATATATACTGTGTTAATTACTGTAGTTTTATAATAAGATTTTTTTCCTGTTTTTTAATTGGGATACAATTCACATGTCATAAAACTCACCTTTTAATGTGTACAATTCAGTGGATTTTATGTATTCGCAAGGTTGTCCAACTACCACCACTGTCTAATTCCAGAACATTTTTATCACCCCCAAAAGAAATCCTCTATACATTAGCAGTCAGTCCCTGGCCCTTCTCAGAACCCTGGCAACCACTGGTCTCCCTCTCCCCACATTTGGTAATAACAATCCTGGTCCCCTCATTCTTCATTTCCTTGTACTCATTTTAAAGAGTCCTACTTTATCTATATAATTCCTAAATTGTTATTTTAAAATTTTTACCTATTTATAACTTTATAAAAATGATGTCATGCAGCATATGATTAGGGCGGGAGGAGCCTACTTTTTTCACTTGATGTTGTGTGGCTGAGTTTTATTCATGTTGTCTATCACTGCAGTTTCTTTTAACCCTATGTGGGAATATACCACAGTATACTCTTCCGCTCTCTGTAGATGGACATTTGGGTTGTTTCCAGGTTTTTGCTATTGTGAATACTGCTGCTATGAATACGCTTGCACATGTTTCCTGAGTACATGTGAGTGAGTGAAAATCTGGGGCATAGGTTATGTTCATTTTCAACTTCAGGAAATACCACCGCAAGACTGTTTTTTTTCAAAATGGTCCCACCAAGGTGTACCCCCACTTGCAACGTGTATAAGAGATCATGTGGCTGTGGATGCACATACTCCCAAACTTGGTATTGTCAGACATTTACGTTTTGTGCCAATTGAATGGATGTGAAATCGTGTTTCATTATGGTCTTGATTTGTGTTTTCCTGATCACCAATCATGTTGAACATCTTTTCACATATTTACTGGCCATATCTACTTCCTTCCTGTAACATCCCTGTTCATGTCTCTTATCCATCTTTCTGTTCATTTGATTGGGCTCCTCTTCTTACTTAAAATGATTATTGTTATATGCATATATGAATATATTCTTGATATTAATCCTTGTCAGTTGTGTATATTGCAAATATCTTCTTCCAATGTATAACTTGTCTTTTTACTCTCTTTAGGTTACCTCTTGAAGAAACAAAAATTCTTAATATAGTCAAATGTATTCACCTTTTTTTTTTTAAGATTTTTATTGGGGAATTAGGGGGATGGGAACAGTGTTGGGGAATTGGGGGAAGGGGAACAGACAAATTGCTGTCTTTTTGTTCTTCAGTTTAGTTGTGGAGGACGTTGCTTCACTGGCCCAAGCTGGCACCATCATTGCACTCTTCCCGGGCGAGGCACATCAGTCTCTGGCCTCTGGACAGCTGCTCACGCTGGCTGCTGGCTACATACGGTAGCCCATGGCAACACACTGCCACAGGGGCTGCAGCCTACGCCATCGCCGGCAACTCACAGCAGCCCAGCTCCAGGTTGAGTTGTTGTTTAGCATCTTAGCTGTGGAGGGCAGTGTCACTGGCCCTCATATGTGGGATCTGAACCGGGGCCCT
>NW_017731745.1:0-13813 GCF_001890085.2 Hipposideros armiger | reverse complement strand
GAGGGCAGTGTCACTGGCCCTCATATGTGGGATCTGAACCGGGGCCCTCTGGCATCCCAAGCCAGTTCTTAACCATTGCCCCACTCGGCCGGCCCTGTATTCACCTTTTATATGTTAAGCCACTGCCTTTTGTGTTTTAAGACATGATTCCCTACCCTAAGGCATAAAAGATATTCACATATATTTTGTGCTAATTTGAAGTTTTGTTTTTGACATTTAAGTCCTTAACCCACCTGTAGTTATGACGAAGGGATCTGATTTAATCTAATCTGATTTGGGTACCATTTTTTCCACTTTCATTTATTGATTAATTTTCTTTCCCCATTGGTTGAATATATGAACATCTATCATACACCAGATTCCCAGCTGTGTGAATCTGCTTCTGAACTCTCTAGTCTATCACATTGGTCAATCTGTCTATCACTGAACTGCACAGATGTACTGCACTGTCTTAATCACAATAGCTTCAGAGTAAGTCCTGCTACCCAGTAAGGTAATTCCCCTCCCTACTCATGTTCTTCAGAGGTGCCCTGACTATTCTTGGCCCTATGGTTTCGCAGGTACATTTTAGAATTATTTTCTCAAGTTTCAAAAAAAGAAATCTCCTATTGGCTATTTAGTAGAATTACATTTAATCTATAGGTCAGATTAGGAATAATTGACATATTTATGATAATCAGCTTTTCTGTGCATAAATATAGTATTTTTCCATTTATTTATAGTTTTTAGGTCTCTCTTAATACCATTCCCCTGGTTTTTAATATCTTCTGTTAGGTTTATCCCTGACTATTTAATACTCTTTAATGTTATTGTAAATGATACCTCTTTTCAATGGAATTTTCTAGTTATGTGCTGCTAATATAGAGAAATGCAACTGACTTTTGGATATTGATTTTATATTCAGGAAGCTTGATGAATTTTCTAGGCTTTTAAATGTGTTGTCTTTAATAGTCTTTAATTTCACTGCACTCTGGATAGTTGCGAGCCTTTCCAGTTTTTTCCTCTTTGGCTTTCTATGGGTCCTTTCAATCTGAGGAGTTTGTTCAGTTCTTTAAAAAAAAAAAAATTTAGGAAATACATCTCTATTATTTTATAAAATGTTTTTCCTTCTCCCTTGTTATTTCTTTCTTTTTCTGGTAACTTCTAATCCAGATATTAGCATTTCCATCTCTAAAACCTGTATATCTTTTAACTTTCTTTGCATTTTTTTTTTCCTTTTTCTGTTTGGGAAGTTTTTTTCCATTTCATTTTTTGGTTTATGAATTCATTTCTCATTTGTAACTATCCTGCTATTTATCCATCTATCGTGTTCTTCATTTTAAGCAGTACATGTTCATAAATAATTTAAGGAGCAGTGATGCTCCTTGAAGATGCAAATCTTACTTCAGTCAGTCACTCACCTCGCTGAAGAGCATTCATTGATTTCCCATTGGGCTTCCCAGTCCTTAACTTGACTCATTTAGGTGTTGACTGAGCATAAATGAATCAGCAGGCTTTGGCTAGAAATAAATGATAATGATTTATTCAAGGATCTCGGGGTTTGCAAACCAGAAACACAACTAGGCAATACCTAGAATGTTCCAAAGGAGAAAGAAAAGCGTGACAATTTTATAGTCAAAAGTACATTCTTGAAACGAATGAGATCTGCATTCTTAGCCTCTGGGTTGGTGCGAGATGGTGATCTTCCAGATGTCTAGTTGTCTGGATAATGGATGTCAGGCGGGCTGGACATGTGAACATTCTTTCCTAAGTCCTTCAGGGGTTATCAGCGTGTTCTCTATAGGATGTATATATTTACATATATCTCTCCAGGCATAACTGAAGGGTTCAAAGTTTAAGTTCTCAAGCTAAAGTAACAGTAGAATTGTTTCCTCATGTCTCAGCCTTCTTGACTTTAGTAATTAGCAGCTTGACTACAGTAACTCTATTCCTTGACTCTTTCCTCATAGGAGAAAGGAAAACTTATTATAACCTCCACTCTTACCTTTTTCCTAGCTCCCCCCAACAAAGACAGTTACTCACCTGAATGCTTAAAGTTTGGAACTACTGATTTGGCCCCATAGAGAAGTGGGTGGAAGTGCTATTCACTAATAAGTCATATGCATCCACTTGTCTTCCTCCATCCAGCTGGATAAGCAAGTTGACTTGGTAAATTAGACCACATCTTACTCTACAAACACGGTCATATTACTCCCCTCTCTCCTTGACTTCCTCCATAGAGACCCAGACAGAAGTTGGTGAACCCACAAACTTTGGATTGGGGTTCAGGGGGGAGTGGGAAGTCTTATTCTGCTTAGAGTCTAAGCTTCATGTTCCAACCGGCTTTTGTTCACAATCTGCGCTTGTGCAGATAATAAGTGTAATTTTGATTCCTGTTTGACTATTCCAATGGGAACTTTCTGGGGCTGAGTAAAAGAGAAAAGAAATGATAAGCTGGGCAGGTGTCTGACTTTCCAGGATTCCTAACCACAATGCTATCAAATGCCAACATCACCTCTTGTCCCTTGATGGTCAAGGTTGACTAGCCCCTTTGTGAATTGGCTCCTACCCCATCACCTCAGCCTGTGGTGTTCCTCATACACCGGACCTTATAGAGTGTCTGCCAATATTTAGCATAGTGCCTGGCACTTGGCAGATAGATAGATAGATAGATAGATAGATAGATAGATAGATAGATAAAGTTAAATAGGAATTGTTATCCCCATTTCCTGGCAGTAACTCAGAGAAGCTAAGTAATTTACCCAAAGTCACGCAGATCTGGGGTTGACATCAAGTTGGCCTGATTCCCGGTCCCTTCTCTTCTCCATGGAGGAAGGCAGAGAGATGTTTTCCCTGGCATGGCCCCATGTGCATCCGGAGAGGGAAGCTTGGGCTCATGGCAATTACATGCCCCAGCACTGACAGCTTGCTTGTCTCATCCACTTATCTGCTGTCTATCTTCCTTACTAGCAAAGATCTGTGGGCATAGTTCTTATTAAATTAAGTGTGAGATGAAATCATTTATTTATAGTCTTTTACCTGTGCATTTCCCCAGGGCAGTTCTTTATTAAGTGATTTCTCACATTTTCCGAATGACTCAGTTACTTTGATGGGTGGTACCAGGAAGAGATGGAGGGAGGAGAGAGACAGAGAGACAGAGAAAGCTAATAAAGGCCGCCTGGGTAGCTGGAAAGGAGAACTGAGAATATGAGGCATGAGGATAGAGAGAGTATCTGCAGCTTACAGGGAAGGCCCTCTGCTCCCAAAGAGCCTGTGGGAGCTACTTAAAATGCCCTCATTATAAAGTATTCCCATTCTGAGCTATTTCCTTTTAAGTGCTGATTTCCCCCAAGAGAAAAAGCAGCTGTTCTTTGCTGGGGCAGGAGGGCCTCAGGGCAGAAGGCAGGTCCTGTGTTCCCAGAGGCCTGGCAAGCAAGCTGGAAAAGTCTAGGAAGGCGAAGGAGGTTGGAGCTAACACCAGAGGCCAGATTTCACCTAGAGTAGAGTGTTGAGGAGGCTGGGCTCCCGTGAAGGAGAAAACATCCCTGGAGTGGGATTTCGGGCCTGAGAGAGTGAAAGGTCCCAAGAACAACAACAACAAAAAGCCAAGGTCTCATCAGCACAGTTAAAAAACTTCACCATTAGAGTGAGGCTAATTTGTCAAGGGGAGAGGCAACTGGACTGGGAACCAAGAAGCTGGTCTGGCTGCCATTCTGCTGTCCGGACTCAAAGTTCCCATGTGTCAAATGGAGGTGTTAATCTGATTGCTCTCGTAGGCTCTTGAAGCCCTAGGTGAAATCTTCTGCCTGGGTCAAAGCTTCCTGCTGATGCTGTCTGGACCATAACCACCAACTTGACCACCAAGGGCATCTGTTACACTGCCACGTATGGATCATGTGCAGGGTTCTTGAGGCTCATGCTCTGCCCTGAACCTCAGTGTAGACAAAACATTTTCTTATATACCTTAGAGCTTGGAACAGGCTGGCCATAGACAACCTGTTTAAATCAAGATCATTGGTCTTCGAACAGGATATCTGGATCCTAATACCAGCTTCCTGTATGACCTTGTTCAAGTCACTAACATTTCTGGGTTTCAATTGTATAGTTAGGAAAATAATACTTACCCTTCGCACTCCATGGGGTTGAGAGATTTGAATGGAATACAGTTGTGAAGGAGCTTGGAAGCATATAAAGCTCTCCAGCAGAACAAGCAATGATCAATACAGACATTGCTGTATAGCTGTGAAGAAGAGACTCTAATCCCTCAAAAGAACAGATACTTAATTTTATGAATGAAGAGATGTTTTTCTTGGATTACTTTAAATATACATTTTTTCTTTTAAAAAAAGGGATCACTCCAGACTGGCTGCATAAGGTGCTGGTCAGAAACTGACCCTACTGGGAAGCCTGGATGCTGCCATGCCACACCCTGAGAGGTTCCCATTAGGGGGTCATCAGGCTTGGTGACATCCTTTTTTTGCTATAGCCAAAAGGATAAAGCATACATGTAGGCTGGCAAGATAGCATGTATGAAGTCTCTGCCTCCTCCCCAAGAGGCGTGTCCCCCTGGGTGCTGTCTGAGTGATCCACAATGCATGTAGGTCCATCCCCCATTCTAAAAAAAAAAACAAAAAACCTTCCTTCTACTTCACAACCCTATACAGCCATGGCCTCATTCTTCCACTTCATTTTATTTCAAAACTCCTCAAAAGAGTCGTCTAAACTCACTGTCTCCTATGAGGAGGAGCTCTTCTCTTCTTATTTCTTAAACTCATTCTAGTTAGACTCTTGCCTCTATCCGTCCACTTTTTTTAAAAAACGAAATTTTATTGGGGAACAGTGTGTTTTTCCAGGACCCATCAACTCCAAGTCAAGTAGTTGTTTCAGTCTAGTTGTGGAGGGCGCAGCTCAGTGGCCCATGTGGGGATCGAACCTGCAACCTTGGTGTTATGAGCACTGCGCTCTAACCAGATGAGTCAACCGGCTGCCCTCTATTCTTCCACTCTTGAAGAAGCCGTCAGTGACCATTATATTGCAAAACTGACGGTCAATTCTCAGTCCCCATCTTCCACATTCCAACATTGTTTGACACAGTTGATCACTCTCTTCCTAGAGGTATTTCTTCTTTTGATATTCAAGACCATTCTTTCTTGGTTCTCCTCCAACTTCACTGGCTGCTTCTTCACGGTTTATTTTGCAGGATCCACTTCATTTTCTTGATCTTTGAATGTTGAAGGACCCCGAGGTTCAATTTTCAACTCTTCACCATCCATACTCTCTAGTTAAGCTCACCTAGTCCCACATTCAACCATGAATATGTTGACAATCCCAAATGTATATACTTCATGGGGTGGCTGAGTGGCTCAGTTGGTTAAGAGCTCACTCAAGAATGTGAGCTCTGAGCAACAGGGTTGCCGGTTCGATTCCTGGCTTGAACTGAGCTGCCAACAGGTGGCAGGATGGCTCAGCTAAAAAAAATAAAAATAAATAAATAAATAAATAAATATTCCAAATGTATACTTCAGTCCAGACCTTCCCCCTAAATGCCACTCATATTCAATTCTCATCCAAAAATGCCCACTTGGATCTGAAACAAAATATGTTCAAAATCAAACACCTGACACCCCCATCCTCTCCTCCCCAATATTTCCCTATCTTAGCTACTTTATTCTCCCAATTACTCAAAAGAAAAACTTTGATATCATCCTTGGTTCTTCTCTCTTTCGTTCTTGATATGTAATTCATCAGCAACTCGTCAGCTCTACCTGACCACTTTGTACCACCACCCTGGCCCATGTCACCCTCATATCACCTAGAGACCTGCAACAGCCTCCTCACCAGTCTTCTTGCTCTACCCCTGTCCCCATCCTTCACTCACAGCAGCCAGAGTGAACCTTTTATAACATAAAAGTAGATCATGTCGTGCATATTGTCAAAACCCATAGGACACACAAGAGGAAGACTGAGCCCTACTGTAAACTACGAACTTTAGTTAATAATAATAATGTATCAGTATTGGTTCATCAATTCTAACAACTATACTACACTAATGTAAGATATAAATAATAGAGGAAACTTTAGGGAAGATGTCTGCAGAACTCTGTACTTTGCAATCAATTTTTCTGTAAACCTAGAACTGCTCTAAAAAATAGTCTATTAATTTGGGGAGAAAAATAGATCATGTTACATCTCTGCTCTAAACCCACAAGAGACTTCCATCTCACCTTGGGAGTGGGGGCAAAGCACCTGCAATGGCCCACAAGACCACCTGTGACCGAGTTTCCAACCTCTCCTTCTCCCCCTCACCATGCTCAACCACAGTGATCTCTTTGCTTTTCCTCAATACAACAAGCACACTTTTTTGCCTCCGTAACTGCCTGGAAAGCTCTTCCCCAGTTGTCTCCTTGGTTCACTCCTTTTCTGTCTTCAGATCTTACCTTGATGTTCACCTTGTCAGAGAAGTTCTTGCTTACTGCTCCTCTCACTCTCTTTCTTTATGATGTTTTATGCTTCTCTGCATGTGGCACCATCTGACATTTGACACATATGTGTGCATAAATGTTTTTTTGTCTTTCTCCACTAAAATGTAAACACCATGATCACAGGGACTTTGTGTATGTTACCTAATGATATATCTGTGGTGCTTAGAAAAGAGCCTAGTACCTAGCAAATGTTTAATAAGTATTTGTTGAATTAACGAGTTAGAAAATGATTAGAACCATTTATATTCTTTCCTGGGAACCTGGCCTGGAAAGGCTCAGAAAGTCAGTACAGCCAGAGGATAGAGTGTGGCTCGGTCACCGTAATGATGGAGTTTGACAGGAAAAGCTTCAGTGTCTGTTGCTAAGGGGATGGGTAAATAACTATGTCACTACAGCTGTGTTGTATCCTAAACAATAAAATATTTCCCATCTGATGGTTCAGGCTCCCTGAGACTTGGTTATTTGGCACATTTGAGGTTGTTTCCTGTTAGGCGTTTTCAAGAATCTAGACATGTCTCCTCTATTTGCAAGCAGAAGGATCTAATTCATACAGAGAGGAACAGAACCATCTTCATGCCGAGTCTGGAAATTCAGTATTATGTTTAAAATGACTTACCTGCTTCTTTTATTGACTAACCTCAACTGGTGCTAAGTATTAGGGGATCAAAAACAACAGATAATAACACTGTATAAAAATTTTTGACGTTATAAGTAACATCTTTTGAAATGTCTTTTTTGCATCTCTGATCATTTTCTTTGGCTCCCTTCCTCACAATAGAATGATTGGGTTCAAGGCTATGAAACCTGATTATGCCTAAGTTTAAGTTAAAGTTTTCTTTCTTTTTTTTTTTTTACCATCCTAACGTATCCCTTGACAAAAAGAGGGAATCACTTATTGTCAAGTGCTGATGGATACTTTTAGTAGCATTTTTAAGTATAGATGACATATAATATTATATTAGTTTCATGTGTATAACACAGTGACTGAACACTTATATACCTTATGATGTGATCGCCATGGTAAGTCTAGTAACCACCTGTTACTGAACAAAGTTATTAATAATATTATTGACTATATTCCCTATGCTGTATAATACATTGTATCCCCATGACTTATTGACTTTGTAACTGGAAGTTTGTACCTCTAACTCCCCTTCACCATTTTTACCTGTCCCCTACCCCTCTGCACCTCACCTCTGGAGACCATCCATTTTTTCTCTGTATCTAAAGCCTGTTTCTGTTTTGATTTTTTTTTTTTAGGTTCTACATATAAGTGATATTATATAGTATTTTTCTTTCTCTGACTTATTTCGCTTAGCATGATACCCTCCATCCATAGCAGCACTCTTTAAATTACTTTATTTTTAATAGCAAAGAGCTATTGGAAGAAATACATAAATCCAGGGATTCTCTACCCTAGCTGGAATCTTAGCTGGGTTAAGAAAATATTGATGATCGAGGTCTCCCTGCGACCAATCCTATCAGCATTTCTAGAGGATGGTGCTGGGCATTGGTTTTTTTACTAAAGCTTCCCAGCTGTTTCTGTGTGCAGCTAGGACTGAGAATCTCTGTCCCTAAAATGACCTCAATCTTTGCTAATGTTGTATATTTATAAAAGTCTCTGCTCAGAGTCAGTGTCCAAGGAGCTAAAGAAATTTAACTTGGATTTTGTCATTATTCTTGGGGGTGTGACTTGCCTCTCTTCTTATCAACCCATTCTCAGTCACACTGAGGTGTCAATGACTGATAATAGTCATGTGTTAGTTCCCATTTTGACAGGACATCCTTTGCGCTGATCCTGCGGAGCCATGGGGCCTCCTGCATCCATGCGTGTTTCTCTCCTATCCCTCTGGTGAATGGCTGCCTCCCTTAAGGCCTGTCTAGACTCTTGAGAGGTGCTCTAGCACTTCCAACCATAAAAATAGGGCATGCCGGGGCCATAACCAGCTCTGGGCCTGTGAGCAGTGCTCTGTCCCTTTAAATTGCTGCTGGAATTGGGCAGCATCTGAGATCAGGACCTTTTGAAATATTTATCTGCTTGTTATTTATCTGGGCAGGCTGTGGGGGAGTGGAGAGGTCCTGGGAACTATGCCCAGAGCCAGAGAGAGCACAGGGAAAACTTTGCTAAATTTGTTTTAATAACTTTTACTGTACTTTTTTATTATAAAAGTAATAAACGCTTACAAGAGAAAACTTGGGATTTGCAAAAACAAAAAAAGTATAGAGCAGAAAACTAGTCATCCATAATTCCACAACCCAGGGATAGCTAATGTTAATAGGTTGGCATATTTCCATATAGATTTTTTTTAAGCACACACACATGCACTGTACATAATTATATATAGTGTTGCATTCTGTTCTATTTCCTTTAACATTATATCATGAGCACATTTCCATGTCATCAAAAGTTCTTTTAAAACATAATTTGGAATGGCTCCATAACATTCCCTCATTGGCTATCTTACAATGTTATTTAACTAATTTCCTATTCTTGGATATTTAGGTTATTTCCGAATTTTCATTTTAATGAAGAATAATGAGACTTAGCATCCGTCTGCAAATCTGCTCACATTACTGACTAATTTTTAGCTTACTCGTGGACCAGAAAGTCAACATGGTATAGAGAAAAACACACATTTTGCTTCTTACTTTTTTAAATTATTAAGGCAAAATTCACATAACATAAAAATCACCATTTTAACCCTTTTAAAGTGTACAACTCCGTGACTTTTAGTACATGTACAGTGTTGTGCAACCATCACCACAGTCTAATTCTAGAACATTTTCATCACCCAAAAAGAAACCCTGTACCCATTATGCAGTCACTCCCCATGCCCCCCTCCCCTAACCCTTCAACCACTAATCTGCTTTCTGTCCTTATGGACTAGAAAGCACACCATTCTTGTACTCAGGGATACCATGATTCAAAGCCCGATTCTCCTACTGACAAGGCTTGTGATTGTTGGGACATTCGTTAGCTAGTCTTTTTTTAGCCTCATAATCCTCATATGTAAAAACTGAGTTCTTGGCAACTTAAATGAGGTCCAGTATGAGAAAACTCATGGCACCTAGTAGATGCTCAATAATTTAAAAAATAGAACTATTATGGCTGAAATGGACTTTTGGAAATAATGTAATAACAATCTACAGATGAGGAAACTGAAGCCCAGTGGAGAAAGTAGCTTGGATCTCCCCAGTGGAGCTGCCCTCCAGCTTATGTCTACGCTAGTTTGCACATGTGTTTTACACTCATCATGCTCTGTGTTGTGTGAAACATACAGTTCTCTCTTCTGATGGTTACAGACAGTTCTCAGTCCCACCGGCCAGCTGCATTTAGAGATCCCCCGGGGGTTCCAGTGCAGCTGGCCTCATATTAAGTTTTTGGGAACCCAAGCATCTGGTTACAGCTGTACCATTGTCTCTTTTTGTGTTCCCAAAACACCTGCAAAGGTGCTAAATAAACCAAAGATGACATTCTCAAAGTATCACTCCACAGATGACTTATTAGTTACAAAGGATAACTTGACAGTGGAGAAACCCGGTAAAAAACACCTTAACTATGTGGCCAACCTTGGCTTCACTAATAGTGGGACAAACAGACATCATGTGCTTCCTGATGTGATGCGCTGGGAAGGGCACAGCATCATCCACGTGATATTTGTGCCAAAAATGTCTGACCTTCTACTCATGAGGATACACAATCAGACAAATCCAGAGACGGTCTCCAAACAACTAGCCTGGGCTCTCTTAAACGGTCAATGTCATGAAGGACAGAGGAGGCAGGGAACCTGCTGAAGATTAAAGGGCACTAAAGATGTGAATATGGATTAGATCATGGATTTAAAAGGAAAGAGTCACAAAGGAAATTATTATGACAACTGGGGGAGTTTGAATATGGACCCTATATTAGCTAATATTAGATCATGTTTAGTTTCTTGAATGTGACAATCATATCATGGTTATGTGGGAACATATCCTGTTCTTGGGAGATACATGTTGAAGTAATTAGGGGAGAAGGATCAAATGTTTGCAAATTACTCTCAAACATTTAGCAAGAAAAGAAAAGTACGTAGAAAGAGAGAAGAAGCAAAGCAAATGTGGTAAAATGCTAACAATAGGTGGGTCTAGGTGAAGTTGGAATATGGATATTCATCTTACTCTTCTTTCAACTTCCCTGGGTTTGCAAACTTTCAACATAATTAAGTTGGGAAAAAAAATAATAATAATTGAATCTAGCCCATAGAAATGCACTACATCAACTTTACATTGTTTAAAAAACATTGAGCCAGTATTTAAACATTGAAGAATTTCCCTTAAAAATCTAATTTGCAGTTTCTTTTAGAAAACTATCAAATCTGGTCATACTAAGTCCACATTTTCGACAAGACAGCAAATGGTGCTGCTGAGTGGTCTCTTTCAGTTTAACAGGTTCCCTACTCCAAGGATGCATCACAGCTCTTGCACTCACTGGCATTGACCAGAAAAGCCTTGATGATGGAGAATTAGCACACCAAGCTCAGAAACCTACAGAGCGAGTTGAGTTGCCAACACAGCCAACCCAGCCAGGCAGCACCTAACAGCATGACTCCGACACTCCTCCCAGACAGATGGCTCCCTGAGGATGGGGGCTGAACCACTTCCTTCAGACTGGGGGCCCCTACAGAGCCTCATTCTCACCAAAATAAAGGATTTCCATGAGAGCAGAGACCATAGGCTTGTGCCTTTATGTTATTTCCAGAAAAAAAGGTGTTTGCTAGAGCACAAGGCCTTGACATCAGATAATCAACTAATATTTTAGGAATCTCAACCACACCAACAGCCATAATGACTACTCTTAACAAAATATTTTTCTCAGTGGCCTGTGGGCTATTGGTAGCCAACCTGTCACCATCATGCCCATCGTCTTGGCCAACAGATCAAAGCAGGTGGGGGCAAGAGCAATACCTTGTGTCCTCATAGAAGGTGATGGCACTTAATTGACTAAAATGAAGATAATTAGGAGTCACATATACATGCCTCACATGACATCATCATAATAGGATAAAGTCCTTGACAGCAGTGGAGGAGAAAGAAAATCCCAATTCTGGTCTCAGCTTTACCACTGACTGACTGTACAAGGTTGGGTGAGGCAGTTAACCCACCTGAGCCCTCAAATGCTTCATTGGTATATCGGAGATAATTGTCCCTGCCTTGCCTACTTCATAGGGATGTTGTAAGACAATAAGATAATACTTAAGAAGGTTTTGAAAAATATTAAGAATTAATGAAAAGCTATTGATTTACTATTTTGGGAATACATTGTCATTTTTTTCCCCCCTAGAGACATCTTCCCCACTTCAAGGTCATCTGGTCCATTATTTGCTTGTTTTTGCCATTATTTCTCCTTACTCCAAACCTTCCCTCACCTCATCCTGGAGTTCCTAAAGCTTTCAGGGATAACTTTCTTTGAAGACTCTAGCCCCCAAACATATACAGATGAGGCATTGACACTTGAACCTCAGGAGCAGGAATGGGCCTTACCTGTCTCTCTAGCCCACGGCTCTGACCTGGACATGGTATCAAGTAGGAGAAGAATACATGTTTGTTGATTGAGTAAGTGAGTGATTCAGAGATATGGATGGGCCCTGCCTGAGCTGGGGCAAAAGGGGGCAAGACAGAAAACAACAAACTTCTGCACAGCAGGATATTGCAGAGGATAGAGAGGAAGGGTCTAGATTTGGGGCTAAAGGAGAGAGGTTTTCCACTCTGTTGTGTGGGGGAGCCTCTGGTTTGAGCAACTCCCTCTCTCACACCAGGTGACCTGGGAGCCCACTAGGCAGTATAGAATGGGTTAATAATGGTCTGTAGTCAGGCAGGGTTGAGAAATCTCACACCTCACTTGTGGCCTGATAGGAGGGGCCTCCAAAGCCACTGCTCTTGGATTCACTGGGTAGAATGAAAAAAAGCTTCATCTTCAAGCTGCCCAGTTTCCCTGGTTGGGTTTGTTTTAAATTTCTTTGGTGTTGGAAAGATGTGAACAGGAAGAAAAGACCCCCAAGCCTTCCAAGCACTCCAGTGACAAGAAAAGAGGTGAGACACTGATGAGAAAATGAGCCATCAGTGTGGGGCTAGGGGAAGCACCAGGTGCTGAGAGGCTGGAGGAGGCACTCTTAGCCCAGCCCCTGGGGGCACATGGCAGCTTCCCGGAGTGGTGGAGAAGGGAGATAAGGGCATCAGATAGGGGTTGTTTGAAATCAGCTTTTTTAAGAACCATTTTTTGCATGTGTGTAGGCACACACACTTGTGATAAGAGCGGTTTTACTTTTAAGATGTTACTTCTAAATCCTAATCTTAAATGCCTCAAAACTAGCAAAGAATTGGGAAGATAGAGTAGAAAAATGCAAACTGTGTCAGCATGCATGCAGAATTACAAAATAAATCCTTTTCCCCTCCAATAATTACAGTTCCACTCCTCCATCGTGCTCCCTGTTAGGTAATCCTATAGTGCCTGTTCTGCTCCTCGCCTGTGACATGAATCCCTTTCTTTTTGTATTAGTTATTTCCTTCGTTCACTGTGTGTTAGTTTCTTGAGGGCCTGCTGTGTGACAGGCACTGTTCTAGGGGCTGGGATACATCATGGACAAAACAGATAAAAATCGATGCCTCATAGGGCTTATATTCTAGTGGGAAGAGATGGGTACATAAATAAAGAAATAAAACATCCTGTATTTCTAACATATGTCGGATGGTTATAGGTACCATGGAGAAACACAAAGTAGGAAATGAGACTAGGGAGTGTGCAAGTGGGGAGGGGAAGGGAGGAGAAGGAAGAGGAGGGGGTCGTCAAGGGGTTCTCACTCAAGGGGGTTTGAGAAAGCCCTGAGGAAGTTGAGGAGTGAGCTATGTGTTGATCTGGAAAGAGAGTGGTCCAGGCAAAGGCAACTGCAAGTGCAAAGCCACCAAATCAAGAGCATCAGTAGGAACAGTGGGGGCCAGATTGACTGGAGTGGAGTGGAATGTGGGGGGGGGGCACTAGCCAGGATGAGGTCCAAGGGGCCATAGGGCACCACATCATAGAGGACCTCAGAGGCCATTATGAGAACATCGGTTTTTATTTTGTAGTGGGACAGTGACATGATCTGACTCCACTGTAACAGGTTCACTTACGTTCAGGAGACACTGCAGAGTTCATGGGGAGACATGACAGCAGTTTGGACCAAAGTGGTTGTGTTTTGCCTGTGAGACGTGGTCGGCTTCTGGATATGTTCCAAAGCAAAGCTCCCAGGCCTTGCTGATGAATTGAATGTGGGTATGAAAGAAAAGAATGAAGTCGAGGTTAACTGCAAGGCTTTAGGACTGAGGAACTGGAAGGG
>NW_017735167.1:0-2313 GCF_001890085.2 Hipposideros armiger | reverse complement strand
GTTTCGTGCTCTCCTTTAGTTTTAAACAACAGTGACATATCTCAGGACCTAGAGGAATTCAAAGTTAGGGCAGCTGCCAAGTTGACTTCTCCAGCCAGGGAGTTGATTGATGTTGGAGGGAAGCTGAGCTATTCCTGTAGTTGTGGTTAGACAGGAGGACTAGATCACAATTAAGAAGTGAGAGGAAGAGTGGGTAGGTGGTCTCATCAGGTATGTCTGTGCCCAATAACTTGCCTAACAGTACAGTCATTCCTAAGACATTGAGGGCCCTAGAGAAATCACACCTTGTTCTCCCTCTCTCAACATGGGTTACAGGGAATAAGAAGGAGCCTGAGAGTGGAAGAGTAGTCACTTAGAGGTCACCCTGAGGTTGCATGTCCGAAAGAGAGAGGAGGGACAAAGCCACCCTAGCTGCTGTACCTTGGAGCAGGTGCGGGTGGCTGCAAAGGAGGAATGGGATGTTTACGTGTCTGCATATACATGCTTCAGTTCTTTGATTTTTATTTATTTTTTAGTTTTTTAATTTGGGGAATTGGGGGAGGGAACAGCATTGGGGAATCGGGGAAGGGGAACAGACAAGTTGCCGTCCTTTTGTTCTTCAGTTTAGTTGTGGAGGATGTTGCCTCACTGGCCCATGTTGGTATTGTGATCATTGTGTTCTTCCCGGCTGAGGCAGATCAGTCGCCAGCCATTGGATGGCTGCTCATGGCGGCTCATGGCAGCTCATGCCGGCTGCCGGCCGCTCATGCTGGCTTCCAGCCACTCACAGTAGCTTATGGCAGCCCACTGCAGCCTATGTAGTAGTCGCCTGTGACTCTCGGCAGCCCAGCTCCAGGTCAAGCTGTTGCTCACCATCTTAGCTGTAGAGGGTGCAGCATCACTGGCTCATGTATCCAAACTGGCGGCCCTGCTGCTCAGAGCTGGTGCTCCCAAGCCAGCTCTCAACCAACACGCCACTCGGCTGGCCCCATGCTTCAGTTCTTTTAGTACCAGTTCATGTAATGCCTTCCTCACTTTCCATCTGCCTACAGGGGTTCCTCAAAGTTACCGCCCCAGAGAAATCAGTCCAACTTGTCATATATTAGGAACAGTTCTGCCCACTGACTTGGGGAGAGAAAATGCCCATTTTCAGCTCACCTTGACAACTAGGACAATGCTTGAAGATAATGATTTGAAGAGAGATTATCTCTTCAATCTCTGAGTCACTCAGTTTCTGAATGCCAATACTGGTGTCCTTCTCTAGAAACAGCAACCACACTTTGAACGGCTGGCCATGGTTAGAAGACAGCCTAGTGATCTTCACAAGGCGTGTAAGACACACCTGTTTATTTCTAGTGCTCTGCAAAAACAAAAAGCAACGAGTTTGGCAAGGTTATCAGCTTGAACAGCAGAAATGGACATTTTTCTTATTTAAGAAAGCAATAACTAGCAACTATCTGTTGTAAAAGAGGGAAGAGAATGTCTGCTAAAGAAAGCAAAGTTGAATTCTGGAAAGCACTTTAAGTGTACTGAGGAAAAGGAGCCCCAGTCCCCGGGAATAACCAGGGACAAGTTAGTCCCTCACTCTGGGGCTTCCATGCCTGTTTTAAGAACACTCTTGAAAAGCTACTCACCACAGAGAAGTTGGCCCTTCATATGCGTCCATAGGCGTCCAGCCTGCTCCAGTGGGAGGGCACAGGTCTGGGAAGCAGGAACCCTGGTTTTCAGTCCCACCTCTGCCACTGACTTGTTCTGTGACCTTGAGCAAGTTCCTTCATTTCTAACACTGGATCTTGCAGTGTTACCTTGCAGAGGTGCTAGAAGAACCCAATGAAATCACGGATGTGGAAGCACTTTGCAAAGCATAAAGTGCTATACAAGTGTGAAAGATCATTATCCAAATAGATTGCATGCCAACCCATCTGGTATCACCCTCAAGGCCTCTTCAGCTTGGGCACAGGATTCCCAACTCCCTGGTTGGTCCCTCCAAGTCTTACCTGACTTGGGAGCAGTAGCTCCCCTCCCCCCACCCCGCCCCCTTCCTTGCCAGCTTCCTGCTTAATGATGTCAGCTGAATGTATTTATTCTTAATCAGCTCTAGCCTCTCATAGAGAGGTTCAGTCTTCCTCAGGAAAAAACTCCACTTTCTATAAAAACACCAACAACTCTTGAGGCACGAATTACCCATGTGGTAGGTGTAAGGCAGGGGAGAAAGAAAGCTGGAACAATCTACAGCTCCAGAGAACTCTTTGATTTGAGTGAAACTTGCTTGAAAAGCTCTCAGTGCCCAGAATATCCTCTCTCTCTCTCTCTCTCTCTCTCTCTCTCTCTCTC
>NW_017735165.1:0-2240 GCF_001890085.2 Hipposideros armiger | reverse complement strand
CCATCTCAGTAGATAAATGCATCTAGACACAGAGTTTTTCTACAAATCCAGGGATGTTCATGGACACTCTATGGATCCTGATTAAGAACCCTTGATGTACTAGGTAACTGCAAAGAGAATATATGTTCATCTTCTTCTAATTCCTATGGAAACCTACCCCAAAGAGAAACAAATGAGTCAGTGAATTATCTTAAGTCTGTGAATAAAGTCTTTTAAGCCCAAACATGCAGAACAGGGTTGGTATATGGTTTCTCCTTCCAACCAAATTCTGGGTAATTGTCATTTTATCAGTGGTACTCAATAACCACCTAGAAATTCAGTAGCAGATGCTAAGAGAAGAAATTCAGCTTAAGACAACATATCCTATTTTTAACAGCTTAACTGAAATATAGAATTCATATACCATACAATTTGCCCATTTAAAGTGTACAATTCAATAGTTTTTAGCATATTCTTACATGTGTGCAACTATCATCAAAGTTGACTTTAAAACATTCTCACCAACTTAAAAAGAAACGCCATACACTTCATGCTCTACTGCCTATCCCTCCCCAGCTCCTTAGCAACCACTAATCTATTCTGTCTCTACAGATGTTCCCATTCTGCACTTACCATTTATAAAATATGCCTAGATTGTGGGGCAGGAGAGATTTGGTAGGGTATAAAATTAAGTTTCAAGAGCAATGGGGATAAAGTTTGGAAACAATCACTGCCCTATTTAGAAAGTACTGATTAAAATACCACCACAACCACCCCACAACTATTGTTCCCTAAGGAAGAGCTGTCTGAATTACTCTTTACAAATTTAGGATATGTTTGTGCAACAAATATAACAATTACTTGTTGAAGAGGAGGCAATGGCATTTTTGAACCAGGACAGTGATGGAAAGGTTGTCATGCCATTGGTTCAGCGAGCAGGTACAAACAGAAAATAGAATTGATGGTTCCTTGATGAAAGCTTTCCTAGATTCTGTGTTACAGATGGCAAAAGGAACTGAGTGGGCTTTTTTTCCCCCATAAAGTCATAGAATGATAAACAGAAAGCAAGTTAAATGGCCTAAATGGCCTAGTTACAGCTGCATTTATTTCTAATCCACAAAAGAAAAAAAAAAAACCTGTGTCAAATTTGAGTGTTTTTTGGTTCCCCTTAAAGTTTATGATAAAATCTCTGACCACTATTTAAATATCGGTAAGTGAGGCCTGTTTCAGCCACATGAAAATACCTTTAATTTGAAAACAAAATATTTTCTATAGAAATTTTCGTCTCCCTTAACTTTATTCTAACTTTCAATCACAGAACTACCAATTCATATTTGAAGATAAACCAGCAATAAATGCCAGGTAAAATTGGAAAAGGACACTAAGCTGGTTTTCCTAATTCTCATACTTCCTTATATACAACTCTTCCCCTTTTCCTGGTTGCCATTGCTGGCCCACATGCACAATCCTTCATGCTTACTCCTGGCTTCCCAGGACTTTTCTAGAAGCATTTTCTATTATAAACCGTTTACAAACTCTTCATCAAAATGTACCTGGCCTATCTCACTTGCTGAAGGCTGACATCTAGGACAATGTGTCTGATAAACTTCTCAAGTTTGAATCGTGAAGCATGAGAGCTTAATTTGCCTCACTTCTATGAATGTACTTTGATTTTAAACTACAGTTCCTTAGGGACCCAATATAGGATACAAGATGTGTGGCTGGCTTTGGGAACAAGATACAGCAATTCAAAAAACCAAAACAAAAATAAAAACACAGAAAAACATACCATTGGATTGTCGGAAATGTCATGATGCATTTTTGCAACAAAAAAACAGAAAAAATACATCAGGACTTTTCCGACAACCCAATATTTACATAATTGCTCATTTGCCTATGGTTTAGAGATGATTCTTGGTAATAAAAAGCATAGTAAAATTACACAACTTCTCACTGTTTTTCCATCCACAGGGTTCAACTAGAGGAATCACAGAGAGAAAAAAAAGCTACTACTTAATCAAATGCCCCAAAATAAAAGATATATTTCATTCATAGTTCATGGTGACTACATTTTATTTACCCACAAGTATAAAAAAATTTTATAAAGAGACTTTCCTTCTAGAGTGCCAAGTTTTCTGGTACTGCTGAAAAAAATTTAAGATAATGGTATATAAATAGCTAATTTTGAGAG
This sequence comes from Hipposideros armiger, assembly GCF_001890085.2. Classification (NCBI taxonomy): domain Eukaryota; kingdom Metazoa; phylum Chordata; class Mammalia; order Chiroptera; family Hipposideridae; genus Hipposideros; species Hipposideros armiger. The sequence goes on along the minus strand of NW_017735165.1, from coordinate 70 downwards.
ATGGAGTTGACAAGTAGAATGTATTTATAATTACTTTCTTTTTTTTAAATTTTTTTTATTGGGGAATTGG
>NW_017735164.1:3551-4566 GCF_001890085.2 Hipposideros armiger | reverse complement strand
ATAAGCACTTGTTAAATGTCTCTTGAATAAAGAAGTAACTACTTGAGAGCCCTACCAGGAGTTTGGAGGAAAGGCTAGCCTTTACCTGTGGGAAGGATTCAGCAAGAAGAACTTTACCTTTTGGAAGCAGCATATGTGATGGCTTTGGGCTCACAGACTGAGTACATCCACATAAGCATCCTCTGTTACACTGATAACCTCATGCCATCACTAGGACCGTGCTAAATATTTTAACGTGGTCTCAACTATTCAACTCCACACACACAATGGAGAATAAGGATATCATAATACATGCTTCTATCACTCCATAGGAAATAGCTCTAGGCTGAAGTTGGATCAGTATCCAATGGCTCCTGTAGCATTGTTCCCATTTTCCTGCAATCTCCCTAAAACCGGCACAGCCTTCAAGTCTATGAGTAACTAACTCAAGAAGCATTCCTTGACCCCAAACTAGGCCAAGTGCCAGAACCAGTGTCCTGGTGCCTTGCAAACTTTCTCCATTGCATATTTCATATTCAGAGCTCTAAGAAGTCAAGAACCAGCCTGCTTGGCCTCCTCTATATACCCACTGCCTTACAGTGTCAGACATGTAGTATGCACTCTGTTGATGTTCATTAAATGAAAAATTAAAGAATGAATAAATGAATAAATAAGTGGTATTATGACAACCTAAAAGAATCCATGTGCACATCAGATATTGTCCACATACTGAATAAATAGTTCCCTTACATATATGTAGTACTGTTTTTCAAATATGTGGAAATGCTTTTGACACTCATGAAATACAAATTTATTTAAACAGGTATTGAATTAGGAGAAAATGTTTATTTTCTCAATTAGTAAATGCTAAAAATATTGGGTTGTCAGAAAAGTCATGACATATTTTGATTTTGTTTTTCAAAGGTCATTTATTTATATAAAGAACAAAGATCAATCAACGATATATTGCCCGTTTTGATCGATAACATTTTCCCATCTTTCAGAGAGCTTCATTATTCCTCATTCATAGAAGGAC
>NW_017735164.1:0-871 GCF_001890085.2 Hipposideros armiger | reverse complement strand
TTGCAGCTGTTCTTTGCAGATTCTGATTCATCCAGGCTCCAAAAGGCCTGACTCTGAAATATAGATGAGGTAGCCAGGTTTATCACACACCTGGTGCTCTTCTTTGCTGTGCTACCTGCACCTCATGTCCAATGGGCTTCCTTTAATGGGTGAGAATACTTAGGTGAGTTGAGAAAACAGCTCAAGTTTACTTTGTTCCCTTTCTAACACACATACAGAGGGTGCCAAAAAACTATACACATTTTAAGAAAGGAAAAAACTCTATTAAAATTGTAATACTCAATATATACTAATAACAAAAGATGAATACAAGTCATATATATATATACATATTTATATTTGGCATCCCAGTGGTATTTCTACCACTGCATTCTGTTGCAGTTTTCTAACATCCATGTTCATTTAATCAATTTCTAGCTATTCCTCCACTGGGATCTTGAGCAAGAAAATGTGTGTGTGTGCGTGCATGTGTGTGTGTGTGTATTGTATTAAATGTATTCCAAAGGATTATTCCAGGGTTTCAAGGGCAAACTCCTCATTCTGAAAGAATCTGCACCCTTGGAGAAATTCCATACAAAGAATAGATTGCTGAAAGCACTTGATAAATGGAAAAAAGAATGAGGAAAATCAGAGAATTTAAAGATGGGGAAATTAGCAAGTTTGACTTGTTATACCTAGCGTTAAAGAGAAGCTAATCATTTTACCAGAATAAGAATGTGTCAAAAACAGATGAGTAAAGGGAATTCATAATAGAACATGTTGAAAAGAAAGGGTAAGACTACCAGACAAAAGGAGTATTTCAGGAGGAAATAAAACTTTGGAAGCCCCTGATCGGTTATCTAAGTTTAATAGTTGTGTGATTGGTCATCAG
>NW_017735163.1:0-2318 GCF_001890085.2 Hipposideros armiger | reverse complement strand
CCGGCGACGGCGTAGGCTGCAGTGGGGCTGGCCAGCAGCTGCCATGAGCTTTCATGAGCTGCTGTGAGCTGCCATGAGTGGCCGTCCAATGGCTGGCGAGCAACTGCCTCACCTGGGAAGAGCGCAATGATTAGCACCAACATGGGACAGTGAAGTGACATCCTCCACAACTAGACTGAAGAACAAAAGGGCAGCAACTTGTCTGTTCCTCTTTCCCGATTCCCCAATGCCCCAACGCTGTTCCCAACCCCAATTCCCCAGTAAAATCTTTTTTTAAAAAAAGGAAAAAAGAATGTTCATACAGCTTTATTTTTAACAGCCGAAAACTGGAACCAACCTAACTACCCATCAGCAAGAGACTGTATAGACAAATTGCAGTCTATTCATACAATGGAACACCACTTGGCAATAAAAAGAACAAACTACTGATCTAAATAACACGATAGACATTATGCTGAATGAAGGAAGCTGAACACAAAAGAGTACATTGTGAATGATTCCACTTATATGCTGTTCTAGAATAGGCAAGACTGAGGTGAAAATAATCAGAACCGCATTTGCCTCTGGAGGCGGGGGTATTGCTTAGAAATAGACATGAGGAACTATCTGGGCAGGTGGTAGTGTTCTGTATCATAGGTACCTGGGTCTGGATCAGTCGGAATTCTCCCGAGAAACAACCAGTAGGGTATATTGTGTGGAAGGGTAGGTTGATTGATTGATAATGATTGATTCATTTTAAGGAATTGACTCACACATTTGTAGAGGCTGGCATGTCTGAATTTTCTAGGGCAGACTGGAAACTCAAGCAAAAGTTCATGTGGTAGTCTGAAGGCGGAATTCGTCCTCCAGTGTAGCAAGGCAGTTCTAGCATTTGAATTCATTTATGTCGGCTACCTTTTGATCCACGTGTCAGCCAGCCAACCAAATAAACTGTCAGAGCCTTTCTGAGCCCTCGAGCTACCACACTGAATCCAGAATCTCTGCTTAGTGGACTCATACCAATAAATTCGACCTGACCCAACCTAATGTTCCTTCTACCATTATTCCCCATGTTAATATCCATTCCCACACATACGCGTATTCCCAGATTACCGTCTGTATAGGTAGGGAAAATCACGCAGTCCCTTTGGATGGTTAGGCACCTCCTCGTGGGTCACAACACACTTTGTACCTAACCTTTCAGGACCTGCTGGGAGTAGTGTAGTTAAAGATCGAGAAGCAACTACCAAGGCAGCTCCCCAAGGGGAGATACTGTGGGTTCTCAGCCGAAACAGGGTTAATCTCCTCGGATGGGTAAAAGGGCTGCTTCTACCAGCATAGAAGACTCAGCAGAATTTAGCACGTCAGTGTCCCCAGCTTTGTCAGGATTGGTACATCCATTTGTCAGAATTGTACAGCTCAGATATGTGCATTTCAGTGTGTGTAAAATTTACATTTAAAACACTGTAAAAATATTTAGTAATACTGTGATGGGGTGGAATATGGGTACAAACATAACTGTGTTGATAATGGCTGAACCTGGGAAATGGGTATATAGGTGTTCATTATACCATTATATTGTTGTATTTAACTGTTCCTATATTAGGGGACATTTAGATTGTATCTGTTATAACTATAAAAACACCACAGTGAACATTTTTGTATATTCAAGCTATTTTTGAATCTCGAATGTTTTCTTAGGATGGATTCTTAGAGCAGAATCACAAGCTCAAATGTTAAGAGCATCTTTGAAGGCCTTTGATTTAATTGGCTGTACTACAATAATTTACACTTCTATCAACAGTGCATGAAAGTATTTCATATACCACCCAAGCTTGCTTTTTTCTCATTTTTCTACATGATTGCTAAAGAAATTATTGTTCCAAGGACTCCTAGAAATTAAATAAGTTACTAGTAACCAAAATATAGACTAGTTTATCCCCATGACATCTGCTTTGCCTACAAGAAGTTGATCCCTAAGCTTTTTTTTTTATTATTATTATTTTTTAATGGTAACAAAATGAAAAGAATCAATGGTGAGCCTGGTCTGGCCCTCTGCCTGCATTCATGGCTGGGTGCATGTTCTAGCCTCACCTCTTGTATATCTGCTATTTGAAGGAGAGATTGTTTCTGCCCCAGCTTGCTGGGTTATTGCTTTTCCTGTGGAGCATCTAGAGTATGATCAAGGTCCTTTTAGTAATGACATGTTAATGACATATTAAGTATCTACACTACCCCATCATCATTGCTTGGAGTTTTTCTAATCAAACTTAGAAGCAAATGTTAAGCAAAAAATAATTACACAGCTGAAAGCTTTTTTGGTTTGTTTGTTTTGTTTT
>NW_017735162.1:8365-9330 GCF_001890085.2 Hipposideros armiger | reverse complement strand
CGTCCCCGCTGGGTAGCCTGGCTCTCCTTCTGGTTTGGGGAAGAAAATGTGTCAGGATGGGTCTTGGAGGCTTAGGCTTCTTCAGAAGCTGAAACCACCGTGTCGTCCACCGAGTGGGAATGTGGAAACAAGGCTTCTTGCTGCTTGTGCTTCGGTGACATGTAGCCCGTGGGTCCCCCAGACACGCACAGGGGTCCGTCACGAAATCAGAGACACGAACTTGAACTCAGACGCCTGGGAATGGAGAGTAGCCGTCTGGGGATTTGCCAGGTTATTTCAAAAGAGCAGCAGGCTAATATGTATATATAGAAAACTTCTTTTATGGCCTGTGAGGGAACTAACTGAAAGTCTTTACTTCTCCTACATTATTTTTCAAAAACCCATTTGGCTTGTGGATGAGTATTTTGTCTCCGGAAAAGTCACTTCCCTGTGCCTTTTGTCCCGCCTCCTCTCCCCACCGGTCTTGGTGACAGATACGCAGCTCTGATACCTGTTGCCTGGGCTCATTTTCAGGCCATCTCGTCTTAGGCCTGAGCAGTTTCCCCCTCTGTTTTTCCTCAGAGGACTCTGTCTGTAGACCTCAAGGTTGAGTGACGGAGGGGCGGGGCCGAGCGGCGAGTGACACCGCCCCGTTCTTCAGCAGGTTTCTGGCAGCCGCTTTGCTCCTGCTCCCCAGCCCAGCTCTGCACATTTTTGTGCTTGTTCGTCAGCAGACAGAGCTGTTTCCCAGCTGTGCGCGTCCCTGGGAGCTTTGCATGATCTGGGGCTGAGAGGTGCCTGTCACCCGGGTGCATATGACTAGGGTCAGTTGATTACAGTCTCAGAACCCGCAGGGCGGCTTCCCCGTCTGGCTGGTCTGGGCTGTGAGTCACGCACAGCAGTCTTCGGGACACCCGTCATCCGGCGGAAAGGAGATTCTAGAAAGAATCCACATTGGCGGAGGCGTGGACTCGCGACCGCCACGC
>NW_017735162.1:0-3960 GCF_001890085.2 Hipposideros armiger | reverse complement strand
GGCTGTGAAGGTCCTAGGTGGCATCTCCTTCCAACATCAGGCTGCTTCGTCAGTGGAGCAGTCGGCACACACATCTATCCATTAAGTTCACTGTCTTATATGGGTGCAGTTTGTGGCGCCCCAAAACAATGGCAACAGTGACATCAAAGAGCACTGACCCCAGGTCACCATAACAAATATAACTGTGGAAGTTGGGAATGTTGCGAGAATTACCACCGTGTGACACAGAGACACGATGTGAGCAGATGCTGTTGGACAAGGGCGCCGGCAGAGCTGCCGGACTCAGGGTCGCCACGACCCTTCCACGTGCAGAGTCTGCGAAGCGCCGTAGGGTGAACCGCGGTGGCATGAGGTGTCCTGTGCGGAGAGGGAGCCCACGCCCAGGAGCGCCTCGGTGCTGAGGGCGCCGTGACCCTGCAGGCAGTGTGTGCGTCCCGCGGCGAAGAGCCTCCGGGCCTCCGTGGAATACAGCGCTTTGGTTCCTTCCTGTGCTCGTCCAAGAGCACGTTTTGGGTTATTTTCTTTTTCCTTTAAAACCAGGGATTTAAGTACAAACCAGACTGGATTCTGTGGCATTCCTAAGTGCTCTCAGTCTGTGTGGGCTTTTTGCGGGAACGCCAGGCACACTCCCTGGAGGAAAATTTCATCCCGTGTGCACGTGTTCCCGTCGTGGTTTTACAGTTGTCCCGATGAGCAGAAATGGCTCAAGGGAATCTGCACAGTTGCCTGGAGACCTGGCCGCCCCTGAGGCCGTGCAGGAAGCGGACACGGGCAGCCGGCACGCGTGCTCCCCGAGGGCCTCGGCCTCGGGCCCGCTGGGGCTCTGCTGTGACGCTTTCATCAGGTGGTGCAGGACGGATGGGACGCGCTGAGCAAAGCCACCCGCCCGCCAACGCAGCAGCCAGCCCGGGGTCACACCTGTCACCTCCGCTTTGGCTCGGGCACGGCACTGTCAGGCCCCAGGGCGAGGACTGTCCCGCTCACTCTCCTTCCTCAAGCCAGCAGACAAACCAGCCCCGACACGTTGGCTCACCTTGGAAAGAGCTGAGACTCAGACGTCTTAGGAGAGGGGCCGGCAGCCAGCAGATGCCTCAGTGCAGAGCGGTGGCGGGCCGGCTGGGTTCGCTGGCTTGGGTTCCTGCCTCGGGGTCTTCCGTCTGCTCCCACCCCTGTGCTGCCTTGATGTAACCTACATTGTGGTGTNGGGACCAGGGGGCTCGCTCGGCAGCCGGGCTCCTCCAGCCCTTGGACAGTTGACCCTTGTGCTGTGGGACCTGCCCGGCTGCCCTGCTTGCGTGACACAAAGGGGCTGACGGTGACCAGCCCACCTCAAACAGCTCTGTGTCTCCTGGGGCCGCGGCAGCGTCACCCTGTGACAATGCCCTGTCCCTTCCCTAAGATGCAGATGTCCCCTCTGTGTGCACCTGACGTCCCACCAGTGCCCTGCCCCCCCCCCCGCACAGGTGATGCTGACATGCCATGCGTGCGCCGGGACTTCCCCGGGCATCGCTGTTTGAACCCTGGTGACATCACAGGAACACTGCTGTCCCGGGTGGCGGGGAGGTACACAGAGAAGCTGTGTGGACGGCCGTGTGCACCGGGCACGCCCAGGGGCCCTCTGGACACCTCCAGCCGTCATCCGTGGTCCCTCCAGGGCTGCAAGGGTCCTGGACATGTTTGTAACCTAGACCAGGACAGGGTCAGCCCTGCCCTGAGGTCCCCTCGAGTCCCAAAGCTGTGGTGGCCACTGGGGGACCCGTGAGTCCTTGTAGATAGAAGGGAAGTTCCTGCCACCTGTTTTCTGTCTGTGAATAAACCCTGACCTCGTCTGTTCCCTCCAGGGCGAAGAAACCAAAAGCCTGACCCTCGTCCTGCACCGCGACTCCGGCTCCCTGGGCTTCAATATTATCGGTGGCCGGCCGTGCGTGGTATGTCCCTCGCCGGGTGGGTTTTCCTCTCTGACGCGGCTGCAGGGGGCGGGGCTGCGTGGGCAGAGGCTTCGCTCGCTTGGTCTGCGCTGTGCTGGTGGCGCCTCTCGCGTCCCCCATGCGTGGTTGCGCCTCCGGGCGCAGTATCGTCCTAGCAACACAGCGGCTGTCCTGCTTTGGGGTCCTGTCCTCCGGGTGGCCGTTGAGCTGCGGGGCGTGGGACGTGCAAGTGGACCTGGGTGGCGGCCTGCTGTCCCCCCAGGCAGGACGATGCACCCCATTTGTAGGTCCGTGCCCCTTACTCCCGCCCCACGCTCAGGGTCCTCGCAGCCGTCTCAGCCCCACCTCCCTGGGGTCTGTCAGCCTAACCGCCAGGACGGCCCTGCGACCAGCTGTCGGGAGGTGGCAGAGCATGAGTGTCAGGCCCCAGCTTTCTAGCGGGGTCACCGGAACGTGTGTCATCTTGGGCTCCTTTCTTTTCTTGACTGTTTCCTCATTTATTGGCTTAAAGGAAAATGGACAGAGGAAAGGAAAAGGAAATCTAATTTAGTCATTTAATTGACTGAACTGAACAGGGGCCGGCGGCCAGGGGCCTGGGAGGGGTGACGGACTCCAGGGACACCGAGTGTGTCCACCTCGACATCCGGCAAGAAACAAGAAAATACAGCAGGAACAGCCTGGAGAGGTCCAGTGAAGGACAGGAGGCGGGTGGCACGTGCCGGGCCGGGAGCAGGCACATGGGGCGGGCGGGCAGGGCTAGGAGGCGTGGGCACAGTCCTGCAGCCGCAGATGTCAGCCGGGCAGAGGGGCTAACGGCCCGGCCCAGGGGGCACGCGTCTGCGGGGGGCGCTCCCAGCTCTGGGGGGCGAGGGTCTGAGCAACGGGCCCCAGGGGACAGCCAGCTGGGAGGGGCGCGTTCCCTGACTTCTGACCCTGTTTTGCCCTTTTAGTGCGAATAACAGCGTTGGCTGTGCTCGGTTTTCCTTTGTGGTTACAACCCCCCCGCTCCTCACCCACCGTACAGTTTTAGGAAACACCTTTTCTCGGCTAACATGCGCTTCCCGTCAGACATTTCAGGAACTTCCACAACCCAGAGCCCGACCCAGGAAGACCTGCTGTCTGCCTCACGCAAGGGCCGGCTCGGCCAGGCCACCGCAGCGACGCGATGTCACCGTGAAGCGAGTCACACGGACGTTTGGTTTCCCAGTGCGTATAGAAGTGAGGTTCACACCATTCTGTAGCCTGTTAGGGGTGCGATAGCGTGTGTCTAAGTAAACAGTGGACGTACCTTAGTCGGAAACACTNCCAAGTCCCGTGTGTGCGTCTCCTCCGCGGGTGGGTGTAACTGAGAGGGAACCCTTGAGACACCCTCTGTCCTGAAGCGTTTGGAGCCCAGGAGCAGGTTCAGCCATTGGCAGGAATTAATGCCAACTCCGTGCACACTGTGTGGAACCCTGACAGTTCTTCTGAAAAGCTAGCACGTAACCTAAGTAGTCACGGTTTTTCAGAGGAGGGAGAGTCAGGAGGACTGAGCGCAGCCCAGGGAGTCAGAGCAGACAACGGGTTCTCGGCAGATGCACAAGGGAAGGGGCCTGACAGGGCCCTTCCTCCACGTCTTCTCTGCTCCCGGCGTCGCGCGATGGCCGCTGGGACTCGGTCCTGAAACAGGCAGTGCCACCTATGGCCACCGGCCAACGCTCCTGCACGGCAGACGAGCTGGAGGCGTAGCAAACGAGCACAGCCCTTCCAGCTTCCCAGGGGCTGCGCCTGGAAGGAAGCGTAGCCGTCAGCTCGGTGGTTCCGGGGTCCTTCACACGCTGCCGTTGGGCTGAGGACAGTGTGTTCGGGCTTGTGTCACTTGTCCCCCGAGAGAGACAAGCTCTTCGAGGCTAAGGCCACATTTAGGAGTCTCTGAGATCTCGGATTGGGTGTTAGGGAGGTAAATAGTTCAGTGAGCGGTCTGGAGTTTGGTTCTGACGTGGCTTCTTGGTAAGACCCCCTAGAGCAGCGGTTCTCAACCTTCCTAATGCCG
>NW_017735161.1:3775-4857 GCF_001890085.2 Hipposideros armiger | reverse complement strand
GTTCAAGTTATCAATAGGCAATTGTTGTTCTTATAAAAATAATTAAATGAGCTAAACATGGCTTTTGGATTGGATTGGAATCTTCATTGGGGAAAAGGCATTGCTCTTCAGTTTTACTCATGTATCTAGCTTGGAATCTGTGCATGTGCTACCGAATAGAAAGGGATGAATATCTAGCTTACCATGAACCAATGCTGGAGGGCTCTTCCTGGTAAATAGGACTCATTATGGGTTCATCCCTGCAGGTGTGAAGGAATAGTTCTCAACACGTAATTAAATCTTCATACTTACAGTTAAAGAAAAGCCTACAATATCAGTAAGTGAACATATAATTTATTGTTCAAAACAGAACTTTTTTAGACTAAATGTAAAAGCATGATTAATGATTACTTAGGAATATTAATTATATGCCAGCACTAACTCAAGCAAATAGGGACATATGGCTACCTTAGGTAACAAATGCTGATATCACTCATAACAGCTAAACAATTGTGCATGGCAGCTACTGAAATATATATTTGAATATGAAGGTCTTTGCTCAGCTATTTGATGCTCCTCTATCTCAAATACCTTAAAAGTGTCCTTATAATAATTCTCTATTAATTTAATTTTCTACTCACATGGGTCTAGAATTTAAGTGATAATCAGCTCGGTGAAAATACTTATAGTATTTTAAAATGACTTAATAGAAGACTTTCAGATTTATTGTATACGTAGCTCTTGTAAACAGAAATTATTTTAAGTGATTAAAAGTGCTAAAAGATAATAGTTTTATTAGTTAAAGCTCTGATAATATGACAGATCATCAGAGCTTTAATAATATGACGAATTATCAGAGCTTTATAAATGACAAAAATATCATAAAATAAAGTACTGTGGATGTTAGAAAAAAATATGTGTCAATTTATTGCAATCCTTCATTACTTTGCTGGTGTTCAGAAATCAACTGAAGATTAACCTAAAACAAAACTACTTTCCTCAGAAGTCATTTTAGAGTTGCCCTGTTTAACTGAGTGTTTTTAAAGAAGATATTATCTTTCCCTATGAATAAAACTCTGAAAGAAATACAGGTTATAAAAGTG
>NW_017735161.1:0-725 GCF_001890085.2 Hipposideros armiger | reverse complement strand
ATCTGCCCTGTGGCACAAGCTATCAATAATACTGGACATGGGTTTACTTCTTCTGTCAATCAAACTATCCAGGCAGCCCATCAAACTACTACCTAAAAAGAGCCTAAAAATAGCATAATTAGAGCCATGGATGGCTATACTGAGATTGGGATGGGTTATTGACATTTGGGAACCTGAGTACTCCTATGTCTGAGAACAGAAAAATCACTCTAAATGAAACCAATGCAATTATAACAGGAATATGGGATGGGTATCGCTGGAACTGTGTAGTCATTCTGTCATATTAAAGGATAGTGACTGGTTTGGCACTGACTGCACCACCTGGGTATTTATTGGGTGGCCCTGAATAGGACCCAATGGCTGTATGACACAAATCTTTGGCCATGGCTTCTGCCTGGGTGGTTGGGTTGTTTCACCCTGGCTTTTCCTTGGCACGGGGGAGAATCCACCCTACAGTAACAACAATTGCCCACCTCCCTCTCCGCAAGGCCAGATGGGTATATTCTGTTTCCTCTGCTACAATCATTTGGCCCCCATCTTTTTTCCCCTATTGGTTTGGAGGATATTAGAGCACACATAGACGCCCTTACTCTGTTTAATGAAAATCCATAATTACATTTTTATCCATTTAGAATTTATTTTGGTGCAAGATAAAGATGTACTTATGATGAATTTTGAATTTTTTGAATTTTATTAAATTTATTGGGGTGACATTGGTTCATAAA
>NW_017735160.1:9370-12365 GCF_001890085.2 Hipposideros armiger | reverse complement strand
TTCATTAGGGAGGAGTAATAATTAATTAGGTTCCCATGGACCTCCTACAGTGTAAAAATTAATTAAATAACAAATTAAAAAATGCTTTTTCACATTTTCAAAGCAGTATCACCACTTTGTAATTTTTTCATAAATTACTTTCTATGTTGTTGCTTCTTTATCATTGTGCTTATATTAGAATTGAACTCCTCAACACCCGATTTCTAGATGCCTCTTAATTTAATCATTACACTCAGGGAAAAAAAAACAAACCAAAAAACAAAAATGCATCCCCTTTAATAGCTCCGCTCTGTGCACAATTCTGAGATTCATTTCCAAAGAACGGCTCCACAGAATGTCACAGGATTAAACATCAGTCGGCAAATTGGAGGCCAACCTCCTAAGACGATATCCTCCACAACTAATTCTTGAATTTATCTTTAATTTTCTTTCTTTCCCTGTTCCTTTTCTGTTGCCTACTCCCGCTTTGGAAATAAGCTAACTGCACACCCGCGTTGGATGCCGGTGAGCAGTCGTTGGCCAATATAAGGTCTCACCTTAGGACGGCCATTTCAATCCAGAAACACCAATTTTTTTTTTTTCTCTCAGAAATATTGTGATCGCTTCTCTTTTATGATTGTTCCTTTTCAGTTGTTCTGGAGACTTCTTTATTATGATCATTTTTTAGTGTGCTGCCTCTTGATGAATTTTACTCATTATTACATAAGGCGACATCTGTTTAGACTAATGATTAACAACAAAGTGAGTTGCTGGCGTGCTGTTGAATGGTGTTTCAAATCGAAATGGGAACACAAATTAGTGTGAGCATTCACTTCTTATTCTCCCTCTCTGGTAGTTGTTCTTTGTAATGGTGCTTTATTGAAAGTAATCCTACTTTCTAGCCTCATTGCTTTTCACTGCTATTCTGAACATTATGGTTTATGAGAAACTACAGTTTAGCCGATGGATTTAACCATGGTTTTGTTTGTTTCCTTATAATAGGCTTAGTACTGCAAGATTTGTTTGTTCTTGGGAATCACACCCACCATATTCTATCATGTCTTTACTACCCCTGCTCCTGTTTTGACACCCAGCTCTTCTTTGGTATCCAGTATTTCTCTGAGGTTGCTAAACACAGGTATACTCACTTGGATCAAAGTTTTTTTCAGAAAAAGTTTAGAGAGGCACCACTGCTCATCTTGCTAATTAGGATAGACCCAGGACTTCTGCCCTCTTTGTATGTGCTAAGCACTGCTCTAAGTCCTTTGCAGGCATTATCACATTGAATCCTTTCATCAACTAGTATAAGCTCCACATTACTAATGAAGCAACTGAGACACAGTAAAGGCAAATAACGTGCCTCCATGTCACACAGGTAATGAAAGGTGAATCCTTAAAAGAAACAATGCGGCCTNTCTAGAAGCAACCATAATCTGCATTTCTGACTTCTCTATGTACAGAATAGTGTCACAGCCCCAATTCCTCTATGCTTTGCTTATTCCCTCCTCCACTTGCTCACACCCAAGCAATCACTGACATTTTTATCATCCTCACAGTTTTGTGCTTTCCAGAATGTTACATAGTTGAAATCATACAGTATGTATTCTTTTCAGACTGCTTTTACTTAATGTGATATACTTAAGATAGCTCCATGTCTTTTCATGGCTTGAGAGTTAATTATTAGTATTGCTGAATAATATTCCATTGTATGGCTACAGCACAATATTTTGTTTATCCATTCATCAATTGACTGCTTCCATTTTGGCCAATATGCATAAAACTGCTATCACTATTCATATGCAGATTTTTGTGTGAACACTAGTTTTCAAATCATTTGGGTAGTAATGAGTAGCATGAGAGCTAGAACATATGGTTACACTATGTTTAGCTTTGTAACATCTATCAAACTCTTTTGGCAAAATGACTGCTCCATTCCCAACAGCAATGAATGGAGGTTCCTGTTGCTCTATATTTTTGCCAGAATTTGGTATTGCCCGTTTTGTTTTTTGTTTTTGTTTTTAATAGGTGTGCACTAGTATCTCATTGTTGTATGATTTGTAGTTCCTCTCAAGAGTTCTCTTTATCTTCAGATTTTTCTGCAGTTTGAATATGATATGCCTAAATATAGTGGGGTTTTTTATTTGTTTGTTTTTGTTTTTTGTTTTTGTTTTCCTGCCTAGTGCATCTGTAGTTTGGTGTCTGATATTAATTTGGGGACATTCTCAATAATTATTTCTTCAGAATTGCTTCTTTTCTTTTTTCTCTTTCTTTTCCATCTGGTGTACTTTCTATGTGTGTGTTACCGTCTTATGGTTGTTCCACATTTCTTAAATATGCTATTCAATAATTTTCTTTCTCTCTTCTTGTTTTTTAATTATACTGTTTTTTAATTATAATGTATTGGGGTTGACAATGGTTAGTAAAATTACATAGGTTTTAAGTGTCCAAACTCTTTCTGCTTTTCATTTCTGGAAGCTTCTATTGAAACTTCCAAAGTTTCTATCTTCAAGCCCCAAGATTCTTTCCTCGGGTGTATCCAGCCTACTAGTGAGCCCATCAAAAGTATTTTTCCTTTCTGTTTAGTCTTTTGATCTCTAACATTTCTTTTTGAACCTTTCTTGGAATTTCCAACTCCCTATTTAAATTGCCCATTTGTTCTTGAATGTTGTCTAGATATGTTTTTTCATTAGAGCTCTTAGCATAATAACCATGGTTGTTTTAAATTCACAATCTGATAATTCCAGCATGCCTGCTATATGAGTCTAGTTCAGATTCTTGCTCTGTCTCTTCAAACTGTGTTTTTGCCTTTTAGTATGCCTTGTAATATTTTGTTGAAAGTTGTACATGATGTTTTAGGTAAAAGGAACTCTAGTAATTAAGCTTTTAGTGATGTAGTGGTAAGGCATAGGGGGAGGGAAGCATTCTGTAGTCCTACAATTAGGTCCTAGTCTTTTTGTGAGCCTGTGCCTCTGGACTAAGAAATTTGCAAGTGCCTCTCAGTCCCCCTCCCCGATTC
>NW_017735160.1:5198-7130 GCF_001890085.2 Hipposideros armiger | reverse complement strand
TATTTAATCTTTTATTTCAAATTCTCTAGTTTAAATTTTTTCTTGTTTAATTGCTTTGGAAAATGCTTCACATATTATTTAAAAACAGAGAATTATACTTATATATTTGAGTTTAGCAGAGAAAGTTATAATGAATATATCCATTAAATAGATGGATAACTTTAGATGAAAGCATATTCTATCAATTATTATTTTATTTAGTACTTTTACCATAAATGAGCATTTAAAAATAATTTATGAAGATTATCATGTGATTTTTCTGATATTATTATAATTGATTATATTAGTAGTCAATGCTATTAAAACCTTTGGATTTCTGGGGTGGTGGAAACTACATTTAGTCATGTTTTTTTTTTTAATTCTCTCAATATGCTATTGAATTTTGTTTGCTATTTGTTATTGAATATTTCTAAATTTATATTCATAAATGTGCATGGTATATAACTTTCTTTCTTGGAATAGTTTTCACAATTTGGGGAAACAATTTTACTAATTTGTAAGTTTTACTTCTTTTTTTATGCTCTGGACTAGATTAAATAGCATTGGAATTAACTGGTTTTTAAAGGTTTTTGTAATATTTTGGAGAGTAAATTTGGGCACAACTATTTTTGCCAATTCTGTAACAGTAACTAAGATATATTATGAAATTAATAATATGAGAATAAAAAATTCTGTGATTCAACTTGTAACAATTAACCATATTTATATACATTCTTGAATATAATTTTCTTCAAAATGACCACTTCAGAAATACACAAGTGCTGTTTCATAATTGCTTGTTAAAATGTTATTTAAGTCATTTTGGAATTGCAGGCAAAATATGTTTGCATGTTATTTTAAAAATATGCTCATTTGTTTATATATATAATACTTTTATGTTAACAAATTTCTCTGAGTTGGTTACTTATAATTAATTCCATCATTTCATTCCTTCATTCATGGGTATATACATTAATTCTATACTCTCTTTACTAGTGCTCTGGTATGCTCATGTATAAGTACAGTTAGGGTGTTAGAATGCAAGCTTGAAAAATGCCCACTTTGGAGAAACTAAAAGTAGTATGATACAAATCCACAGGCATCTCTACAGCTCCAAGGTAGGTAAAGACCATAATTATACTATATTTCAAATATCATATACTAATGAAATGATCTTCAGAGATTTTAATAATCATAATAATTTAAACAATTTAGTCTTATGGGATGTACTGATGACACCAGGTTCAAGACTTTGTGATATCATAATGTTATATCTTTTAGATTTTCAGCATGAAATTGAATATGTATGAAACTTTATCTTATTTTTAATAATACATTGGAAGAATACTATCAAAGTATTTGAATGTGACTGTAAACTCAGGGATGATATTGCATAGTGATTAAAATCATGATTCTTAAATCCTATTGGCTTGGGTTGTAATAAAAGCTGTATCAAACTTTAAAGACTTTGGACAATGTATTTAATCTCTCTAAATCTTTGATTTCCAATAAAGAAAAAAGTGACTCTAGTAAAAATGAGTTTATAGAGCTGGTGTAAGGATTAAAAATATTCCTGTCCCTTAGTAAGCACTCAATTGTTTGCTGTGTTTTTTATTAAATAAAAAAAGCAAGCGACTGATACAATTTAAGCTCCTTATTCTAAGACCTATCAAACCCCTAAGATTCCCTTTCCTTCAGGTGGCTCTGCAAATTCAATTTATATTTATCAAGCTGTCAGAAACAAATTTGGTTACCTCGGGCACATTTCCAAGTTCAAGCCCCTGGGATGGCCCATATGAAAGAATTCTCCTGTGAGGCAGATATTCAGGATCTAGTGACACACACTTTGAAAGTGTACAGCCCTAGTTATATATCTTAAGTCTGTGGTGAGAGTCTGGGTTGGTTACAAGCCACGCTTTTTCTTTTCCTTTCTTGACACTTAAGGTCCCTGAG
>NW_017735160.1:0-3403 GCF_001890085.2 Hipposideros armiger | reverse complement strand
TGCACACTTTGAAAGGTGGATTGAATGTCTCTACTTTTATGTTTACTTAAGAACCATGCAACTCTATAACCAGTTCAATCCCCGCCACCCCCACCATCATGTCTCACTTATTTTACTGATTTGCTGAGCCTCCATGCTCCGCTTCTTTAATTCATCCTCCAGCCTGCTGTCAGAGATCTTTATCCAGTGTAACACACACACACACACACACACACGTTTCTCCCCTGAAATTGTGCAATACCTTCTCATTTGCATTTGTCTTTAGAATAAAGTCAGATTTTCTTAACAATGCTCCTTAGACATTTACTATAGATCCTTTCTCTCCCTTCAAAGTAACGTATCAACATTCTTACTCTCAGGATCTAACTTTGCTCACAATGCACTTATTCAAATTCTGTGTTCCATGCTTTGCCAAATCCTGGGTCTTGCACATACTTTCCTTTTAGCGTACTGTGAGCTCCTTTAGAGCAAGGACTAGGTATATTTCTAAACCAATGAACCACAATGCCTGCCACATATTAGGCACCTGTGAATATCTATTTATTTTATTCACTTTTTTTATCAGGTTCAGTTGTACAAAACAACCTACTTGTGACTATTTATTATCTGAGAGAATACATGCCTAACAGCTAAATGCTCCCTTCTTATTTCTTTGTTCATCCTTTAGGTTTCCGCTTACATGTCATTTCCTCCAGGAACCTTTAAATCACTTACCCTTGAGGAATTGCACATACCTACAGGGGCCTTGCATTCAAGAAAACAAAGCGTTCCACTTTTGTTGTTCTTTTCTTACTTCGTGTACTTTTTACTTTTGTATATTCAAAATAGACATTTAACAGGCTGAATATCAACTGAAAATGTCAGCCGTCATCCATCCTCAATGTCAATATGTAAACATGGGCTAGTGGGATGTATTGATCCAGACTAATGCATCCTTTGTCTACAAGGGGTGGCATCTCTCAGATCCAGTGGACCAGTGTCACATGGGTGTTTGCCCAGTATTGTCACATCTTCCAGCTTTTCAAAAGAGGCCAGAAATACAGACTCTCATCTCTAATAACAATTTTTAAATGTTGATAATGTGTTCAAATTTTAAATAATTTTACCAATTTCCCAGTTTATAACTTTTGTCTAATTTTTTCTAGATGCCTTAATATTCCTTTACATTTAATTTCAGCTGTTCCCTTATGTAGCTGTACCACATAGAGTATTTTCTAGTATTATTATTTTTTTTCTTTTACTCCTGCTCTAGACTGAAAGCTCTGTGAGGTCAGACAATAGATAGATAGATATGAAGATGATATAAGTATAGATAAAGATATATAGGCATAGACACAAACATAGACATAGATATATGCACAACTTTAGACTGCATATTTGATAGCCTAGAAACAGTAGATCCTTCATATATAACTCTTAAATAATGAGTAAAATTTTAAAAAATTTAAATAATGTTCTAGCATATCAATCCTAAATATACTGTGAAGAAACTACATATAAAATATGGGCAGAACTTGAAATCTAGCAAACTGAATGATTTTTATGTGCCAATTCCATAAAATATATATTTTTCACACAAATCCAATAGTTTTTCTAATCTTTTCAACTGTCAATGTGTAATTATTATACTTTTTTGGCTAAGCAGCTATAAGAATATACAAAAGCTATTCACCTGTCCTCCCCCAGCCCTTACNCTTTCAAAGTGTTTATTTTTCCCCTTTCCCTGCATGAACTATTGAGGAATAGGGTTGGGGAGTGGAAAGCTTTGTTCAATATTTGCAGTGAGATCATGGTGACCTTCCTGAAGGTAAAACTAATGCAGCTCTGCCCTCACATTGAGCCCCAGGAATTTAACTCCTAATCTAGTTCATATTGTGCTACAGCAATTCATTAGTGACTGTTTAGGATTCCTGCTAATTACTGGCCCCAGGGGCTTCTTCTCCTGGTAAAATATCAGTCTTTGCATTTGCCTGTCTCCCCAGTTTTTTGGGGGGACAGTTTACCTTATGACCTCAATTGTCTGCTACATTTACGATTTGCTTATTTTCAGTTTTTTCACATTTTTTTTTCTTGTTATGAAAGCAGAAGGAATAAGTTCCAGGCTCTTTACATATCAGGGTGGAAACCACTGCCATGTCATTTTAAATTATATTTAAAATATAGTATATAGCAATGGACTGGAGTAAAATGTTGTTCTTTCCTAGATTTTTCTATTCTGTTTTGTTGGAATATACTACTATATATGTAACTACCAATATATTTAAATTATAGATGCGTAATAGTACATTTTATGTCTTAGAGAATTAATCCCCACTCATTGTCCTTTGTTTGGCATGTTTGTTGTAATAAATGAATTTTATAATTGATTTAATAACATTGGAAAAAAGTAAAGTGATGATACTTTATTAAACATTGCATTACAGGTTTAAATTCACTTATAAAAAGGTCATATTTATCATGTTAATTATGCCTATCCAAACATAGTATGTATTTTTCATATTTTTTCAAATCTACTTTTGTGTGATTCAAGAGAGTTTTAGAGATGTTAACATTTACTTTAAATTGATTTATATCTAGATTTACTCATAGTCATTTTTAAAAATTATTATTGTTTTTTTTATTGGAAATGTGGGTTTCCTCTACAATTTTATCTTTTAATAGGCATTTGTTTGCATATACAGAGGGTGCCAAAAAATGTATACACATCTGAAAAAGGAAAAACTGTATTAAAATTGTGCTGATGGTAACCACTTTGAGCACACTTCGTAACTGCAGATGTGACTTATAATCATCTTTTTTTATCAGTTTATATTATTACAATTTTAATACAGTATTTTATATTATGTACAAACTATCAGTTTCATTATGTACATTTCATTGCTCTTACTTTAGTAAGTTTCTCTATTTTTTATTGTAGATTTTCATTGATTTATTTAGGCTACATATCATCTACAGTATTTAATCTTTTATTTCAAATTCTCTAGTTTAAATTTTTTCTTGTTTAATTGCTTTGGAAAATGCTTCACATATTATTTAAAAACAGAGAATTATACTTATATATTTGAGTTTAGCAGAGAAAGTTATAATGAATATATCCATTAAATAGATGGATAACTTTAGATGAAAGCATATTCTATCAATTATTATTTTATTTAGTACTTTTACCATAAATGAGCATTTAAAAATAATTTATGAAGATTATCATGTGATTTTTCTGATATTATTATAATTGATTATATTAGTAGTCAATGCTATTAAAACCTTTGGATTTCTGGGGTGGTGGAAACTACATTTAGTCATGTTTTTTTTTTTAATTCTCTCAATATGCTATTGAATTTTGTTTGCTATTTGTTATTGAATATTTCTAAATTTATATTCATAAATGTGCATGGTATATAACTTT
>NW_017735159.1:0-2260 GCF_001890085.2 Hipposideros armiger | reverse complement strand
TCTTGTTAGCATGAGAGAGCCCAAGAATCAAAGTCCGCCCTCGAAGAAGCTTTGGATGCTACCCGGACAATAAGGCCCATTGCCCCTTCTGTTGGACGGAAGGAACAAGGCCCCCATTTCCAGCTGAGCAGGTTTCTTGGAACACAAGACCCCGCCAGACAGAGGCAGGAAACCTTTCGTATACCAGTCACCATGGCCGAGGGACTCCAGCCTCTCCAGGGAAGAGGAAAGGCATTTCTGCCTGTCTGTTAAGCAGGAAACAAGACTCCAGCCTCACCTGACAGGGAAGCAAGAGCCCGCTTGAATGGCCAAGTATGGCTCCCAGGCCCTTTGTTGGAGTGAAGTGAATCATGCCGCCTCCCAGGTTGAGCGGGGCAATGAGACACTTGCCCTCCCTGTGTGAGAAAGGAGAAGCTGCTTGAGTGGTTTGACAGGAACCAAGGCCATCCTGAGAAAGGGTGAAGACCGAGACCCACACAATCCGAGTGCAAAAATGCCCCGTTTTCCAGCCAAAGGGAGGTGACCCATGCCCCACAGTCCGCCCAAGTGGAACACCATGGCCTCCCGGCACCACTGGATATAAATAGGAGACCTGCCATGCCCTCCCTCGCTGGCAGGTTGCTAGGGCCACCGCAGGCTTGTGGCCCTACTTTCACAGGGCGTGAACCCAGGCCCCTGTTTGCCTGAGCACAACGACACCTACCGGTGTCCCTTTTGGCAGAGGTAGCATCCAGCCAATTAACGCTATGGTCACAAGTATCACATGTTAGAGGAAGGGTACCCAGGCCTTCGACTCACCAGAGTAGCTCCCCAGGGACCCAACACCCTCTGAGAAGATGAATCGGTACACCATGCCTACAAGACCAATCAGGGAAAGACGACTCCAGTTAATTTAGGGTGATTAAGTAGACTGCTCCCCCACCTACCGCAGAAGTGCAGGGAAACCAAAAACCAGCCCATGTTAGTTGATCAGTGAGACTTTGGACCTCCGAAATAGCAGAATATCTACATTGCCTTTTGGCCGAGGAAAACCTGGACTTTGGTCTTCCCACAGGAGCAGGGACTCCAACATCTCCTAACACATCTCTTTTTCTAACCAACAGAGTTAAGAGAGAATGACAGAGAGCCACAGAAGTGGCAACACAGAGGCAGACAGAGACACACAGGGAGCCTGAGGGACCCACAGACAGAATGAAAGAAGGAGAGAGAGGGAGAGGGAATGGGAGAAGTAGAAAAGTAGGGGAAACCCAGAGCTTGACAGCCATTGGTCGGCTGCTCAGACTGGGAAACAATCACACTGAGGCTGTGCTGAAGTAGCAGGTTCTACACTCGAGGGTGTTTGTGCCAATGGTGTGCATTGCCTAAGGAGGCAGTGCTGTGTGTCATTGTCAGTCACCATGGTGCCCCATGGCTGGCCTCCTCTGTCAGAGGAGCACAATGGTGTTCCGAGACTGGCCCAGGTTTCCGCACGTGGAGGGAAAGATGCAGCCCAGTTACCGACTTCGTGTGCATTGTGTGCCTCTGTGCCTTTCCCATTCTGGTCCTCTGTCCTGTTCTCAGAGGACTCGCGCAACTTGGTGGCATGTTTGTGTGTTGCCCCATAGTTCAGTGTTCTGCTTTGTTCCAGCTGTTTTTTGATGTGTGTGGGCTGTCCCGTGTAGGGTGGAGGACTATTGTACATTGTAACAGAACTTCGGTGAGTGGTGCACCTGTAAAATCAGGGGCTATCATTTAAGTGGGATGTGTGACCCATCCGTTGGCCCAAGATCAGTGGATAACCGATTGGGGGTCTCAGTGCCCAGCTAGAGGGAGACAGAAAGTTGTCCTCTGGTCTTAGGTCCACCGTGCCCAGTACAGGCACGGTCCTGGCAGGAGGTAGCCACCCACAGCTCGTGCCACGAATGTTGAGGCCTGCACAGGCAGCCAGCCCTGGGCTGGGCAAGGAAAATGGAGGAGATGGCAGCAAATGGATGGGGAATATGGGCTTGTGGGTAGGAACACGCCGAGGACAGAACGAGAGCCTGTTGTCCGACCATGCCATTTGGTCCGGGCTGTGAGTCTGGAGGGCAAGTTGTCGAATTCGCAGATGGCCTAGGGAAAAGCTGCTGGTTAAAAGGCTGCAGATGGACTTAAGACCATGGGTATTGGGTTAGAGCTCAGATGGGGATGGTGGCCAAAGGGGATGGAAACAAAAGCTTACGGCACTTGATATTCCAATGCGGTCTCCCATCCAAGCACTCACCAGACCCGATCCTGCTTT
>NW_017735158.1:0-3624 GCF_001890085.2 Hipposideros armiger | reverse complement strand
GGATAAACCATGCTGGAATAACTGAGTATCTGCATGGAGAGAAGGAACGGAAGCAAGGTTGACGTCTTGTAGGATTCAAATGGGATCGGCATTTATGAAGGACGGTCACTGGATCTGACATGAAGAGGTGACACTCCTGATGCTCTCCAGTGGGGCCGTGAGGGCAGGAGGCAGAGTGCCAAAGGTGGAGGTGACACTGCAGAGGCCAGAGAGGCTACTTTAAGGGAGTAAAACTCAAAGTAAAGAGCAGGGCTAAGAAAGAAGATTGGGACTCAGAAGACAGGGCTAAGGATGGATGGGCCCTCTTTTCACGTCCGATTTGAACATGTGTGAGATGAAGAGGGCCTGGGTGTGTGTGTGGGGGGGTTCTGTGAGTCCGAGCAGACAGGACCAGGTGGTGCCTCCGGCACAGGCTGCGAATAGGTGAGGCCACACCTGACTCCGAGTTGGCAGAGAAAGGAGCGAGCTGGAGGAACTGTGCACTGCCTCCCAGGAGGCAGAGAGGGTGTCTGTCAGTCCTCATACCCTCTGTGGGCGGGATGAGCCCAGGAGTGACTCCAGGAACCACCAGGCTAACATCCCAACCCTGGGAGGAGCCCTGCTGTGATTGGAACCTTGGGTTTGTCCTTGGCCTCTGGGGGTGTTCACTCGTCCAGCACCATTTATTGAAAAGACTATTCTTCCTCCATTGAATTACTTTTGCGTGTTTGTGAAAACTCAAGTGGGCATGTTTGTATGAGTCTATTTCTGGGTTTTGCTCCATTGGTCTATGTATTTATTCTTCCACCCGTTCCACGCTGTCTTGTTTGCTGTGGCCACACAGGACGCCTGGATAGCAGCTCAAATAACACCTCCCACTTTATTTTGCTTTTTCAAAATTATTTTAGCTATTCTAGGGCCTTGCCTTTCTACATAACATTTAAATTAAGCTTGATGATATTTTTTAAAAAGCCTGATGGGATTTTATGTTGGCATTAAACGTATAGATCAATTTGGGGAGAATTGAAATCCTTACTATCTTAGATCTTCCCATCCATGAACACAATATATCTCTACATTTATTTAGGCCTTCTTTGATTTATTTCATCAGTATTTTGTAATTTTCAACATTCAGATCCTGTATATGTTGAAGTGTTATTTTTATATTTTTATTTTTTACTGAGGTATAATTGACATATATTATATTAGTTTCAGATATACAACATAATGATTCAATATTTCTATACATGGCCAAATGATCACCACAATAAGTCTAGTTAACGTTCATCACCATCCGTAGCTACAAACATTCTTTTCTTNCCGTTTGAGAGGGGAAAGCAAAGAATATAAAAAGACAATAAAGCAATGAAAACGTCATACTAAAAAGAGCTTAAAATATTTTCCCACTGCTGAATGGAGACATACAATTAAAGATGATTGTATGAACCATAAGATCCAGCAATCCCATTTCTGGGTATATCTCCAAAGGAAATGGAAACAGGATGTGAAAGAGATGTCTGCACCCCCACGTTCATTGAAGCATAATTCACAATAGGTAGGAAGATATGGAAAATTATATATATATATATATATATATATATATATAATACAAAATTATATACGTGTATATATATGTGTATATGTGTTTGTGTGTATATATATGTATATGTATATATATGTATATGTATATATATATGTATATGTGTATGTGTGTGTGTGTATATATATATATATATATATATATATATATATATGATAGACTATTATTCAGCCACGAGAAAGAAGAAAATCCTGCCATTTGTGATGACACGGATGGACCTTGAAGGCATTATGTTAAGTGAGATAAGCCACACAGAAAAAGATAAATACTGTATGAGATCACTTATATGTGGAATCTAAAATTTAAAACAAATCAAAACTCATATAAACCAAGAGTAGAAAATTAGTAACCAGGGGAGGGGGCTTTGGGGAGAAGTGGGGAGAATTTGGTAAAAGCATACAAGCTTTCAAATGAACAAGGCCTGAGGATCTCATGTAAAACATGGTGACTATAGCTGATAACGCTATGCTGTATAATTGAAATTTGCTAAGAGCGTAAATGTTCTCTCACATACAAACATGCAAGATAAATATGTGCGGTGATGGATGTGTTAGCTAACTAGATGGAAGAATCACGTACATGTACACACACACAAACACACACACACATATCTCATCAAATATACTTTAAGTATCTTATGATTTTGTCAATTGTACCTCAGTAAAACTGAAATGTTAAAAAAAGGTAATAAACTAAAAATTAGACAGCACCTAACATACAGATTAACACTCATGCTTAGTACTGTTAGCACTAGACTGAGATGTACACATTTGGCCAGTGGGATTTGGTGCTTACTTTTTGTAGAATTACTTGGAAATATGTGGCAAAAACCCCTAAAATGTTTTTTCTTTGAACCAGTAATTTTTTGGTTCAATTCTTTGAACTATAATATGTAAGATTATGGTTGAGAAAACATCTCAATCTCTTGATAAAGGGGGTCTTAGCAATATTGTATATAATGTTAAATACTATAAATAACCTGTTCAGGTTCAACCATAGAACACAGTACAAAAAAACCTGAAAATTCAAATAACATTTGTAAATACTTGGAATATAAGCCATGACACTCCTAAGATATTAAGTGGTAAAAAAGAAGATTCAAAATTTGATGTACATCAACTTTTTAAAAATGCTTTTAGAAATTAACGGTTAGAAAAATACCAAAATGATAGTAATTGTTCTGGGTAATGAGATTATATGTACTTTTAACTTTCCCCTTCTATTTTCCATATAACCTAAACTTTTCAAAGTAAACGTGTTTCACTTTTATAAGCAAGAAAAGAGGAATGTTAAAAGTTAGATGTCTGAGTGTTCCACATTCGTAGCTTTTACTATAATTAAGGTTTTACAATGGCCCTTTATTCTCAAAACTCATTGTGGCACATGCTAAATCAATGGCTGCCAGATATGCTCAAGGACATTGGTCCTCTCCATAATCACTTTTTTTTTATTATGTGAGTTCCAGGTGCACAACTTTATAACTTGACATCTGTATACACTACAAAGTGGTCAGATGGAAAGAAACAAACGAACATGATTTCACGCATCTGGACACTCTAAAAAGAAAACAAAACATATGCACAGATAATACAAAATGAAAACAAAACCCATATTCACTTTTTTAAAATTTATTATTTATTAATTTTTTTAAAAAGATTTTTATTGGGGAATTGGGGGGATGGGAATAGTGCTGGGGAACTGGGGAAAGGGGAACAGATAAGTTGCTGTCGTTTTGTTCTTCAGTTTAGTTGTGGAGGACGTTGCTTCACGGGCCCAAGTTGGCATCATTGCGCTCTTCCCGGGTGAGGCAGATCAGTCGCCGGGTTCTGGACGGCCGCTCACTGCGGCTGCTGACTGCTCACGGGGCTGCTGGCTACATACTGTAGCCCATGGCAACCCACTGCCACAGGGACTGCAGCCTATGCCGTTGCTGGCGACTCATGGCAGCCCAGCTCCAGGTTGAGTTGTTGTTCAGCATCTTAGCTGTAGAGGGCAGTGTCACTGGCCCTCATATGTGGGATCCGAACCGGGGCCCTCTGGTGTCC
>NW_017731744.1:1570294-1571074 GCF_001890085.2 Hipposideros armiger | reverse complement strand
CAATACTCTCTTCAGAGGACGCCAGTGTGGCCAGGTGTCAGTTGAGACAGAGCCATCTCCCCTGATGCTCCTGAGTATCCTTAGAACGTAAGTACTACTTAAAGGATAAATAAGGAGAACTTAATGTTTACTGAATTAGTATGAACTCACTGAGAGAATCTGGGGGTAACTCAGTTGAGCTATAGAGAAACAAAGATTAATAATAACAGCAAAATCATATATAGTGCTTACGCGGATCAGAAACTGTTCCAAGATCACTGAGTAGATTAAATCATTTCATCCTCACAACTCTGTAAGGTACTTACCTACTATTCTTCCACTTAATTTATAGACAAAGAAACTGAAACTTAGCAAGTTTAAGCAACTTGCCCATGTTACCCAACTGGCCCAGTGGTAAGCGGCAGACCTGGCATTCGGCCCAGGCAGTCTGGCTGCAGTCAGCTCAGACATTACAATCTGCTGTACACGGGCACCAGAGTGGCCAGCTTCCTTGCCCCATGTAAATATGTGTTGAATGTGTAAATAAATGAATGAGTGAATGGTTATATCTTGGATTCCTTGTACTTGGTACTATAGTTCATTTAACATGGCTCATACTAAATTACAAGTAGAAGAAAAGGGCAACATTATTCTAATAAGTTTTAAAGTAAATGTCTTGCATGTAAACATTTTAGATGAAGGAACGAATGTGGCTTGTTCTCAATGTTATTTTACTTAAGACATTCCTATTAAGTCATCTTTCCCAGCCCAAATCAGATTTTGAGATATTTTATTACTCTT
>NW_017731744.1:1561717-1565765 GCF_001890085.2 Hipposideros armiger | reverse complement strand
AATGATAGTGATTTTGATTTTGATGTTGAAGGAACAAAGTATTTTAGGGGATAATTGTGGTAAGAGCACCTTTTTGCTTTTGTCTATGTCTCATAGAGAAAGTTACCAGAAGGAACTGGTAAGAAGTGACCTCAATGAATGCAGAACAGTAATGAAGATAAAATAGGATTCTGGGCAATAAATATTGTTCTACTGATAAACACCCCTCTTTCAACATAAAGGCTCTTTAAAGAAATAAGAAAACAAAGCTTTCAGAAAGGGCTTGATACATTATTTATGAACATATCAAGTGACAAAAACACCCACTCAGACATTTTCATAAAAAACTTTCCACTAATGTATCTAATTTTATTGGTATTAAAAAAAGCCAATTATGAACTGGAAAGTTATTGTTTGTTAAACTGCTATACAGCTTTCTTCAAATAGAATGTTTACAAACCACTTGGAATCACTTTTCCAAAGTTTCTGTTTGTGAAGGTCAAATATCTATGTAACGGCTTAATGAAGAAGCAAAGAAGTACCTCGAAATATCCCCCAGCTCTGATGGGCTTATATTCTGCTCCTTAGGTGAGGTATTAGCAAAGCTTATTTATTTTCACTTCCAAGGCTTTTATTTGCTCATTCCCTTGTGGTAAAGCTGATTTCCATGATGATTCCCTTCTTAATTTTAATACCCTTTTTACTCATCATATAGACATAAGAATTTTCCATAAAATAATGAAATCCTTGCAAAGGAAATGAAGACAACTCAGAGAGTAAAGTAAACTAGCTCTTTTTTCAATTAATTGATCCACTGTCATGTGCATATAAGATTTTTTTAAACCTAGGAAAATAAGGTTAATTAACATAAAAAAGCCTCCCTCCTCTAGATGCTGAATTTTGTGTTTTACCCAAGCTGCCTTAAGTGCCTTGATTTTCCAGTAATGACCTAGTTCTCCTAATGAGGAACATTAACCCCTGGCTGTAGCTGTCCAGGACTTAATTGTCAACTGCCGCTGAAATAGGGGAGTTTGCCGATCAGCAGGTATGCGGTATATTAACTCATGTCATTTCAACCCCTAATAAATAAATCTGTTGCTAAGGCAACAGGAAGATCAGCTCTATCAGTATTCTCCACCCCCTCCCCTAACCCCCACCTCCTCTTTTGGAGGAAACTGCCTTTCACACCAAGCTTAGGAAAAAAGAAGGAAATTAACTACATGTAACCATAATTAGAAGTAACATCATTTCTCATCTTAGAAACATATCTAAATTAATAAAAAAGGGTGGCAAAAAGAGAAATGCTTTTGACTAAGATCACGATAAATTATTTCCTTCAACAGGAGATAGGCACTATGAGGTATACATCTGAGTAAGAACAAATCTCAAACATTTTGCTCTTTGTGTTTCTGAAATTTCCCCTTCTTTTGTTTAACCAACAAATGATGCCAGCCTGAATAGTGCTGAAATAGCTAATTAGTTGCATAGCCAATAAAGATGATACAAAGGAAAAAAAACCTTACATAATTTATAATAGTTATTGCTATTTTTACCTTGGAATTCTTTGGTGTGATTGAGAAAGAAAAAAAAAGAAATNAATTTACAAAAAAACATTGAATTGTGTATTTAAAATGAGTTAATTTTGTCATATATAAATTATATCCCATTAAAACTATTTTTAAAACAAGTAATGTGCTTGAAAATATGACACTGAAAAAAAAAGCACTTTTTACCAAATCATCTTTGGTAAAAAAAATCCTATATAACTATATAACTTTTTGTATAGATTCTATCTATCTATCTATCTATCTATCTATCTATCTACACACACACACTATCTACATGTATATATGTATCTACCTATCTATCTACCTACTTATCTATCTATAAATAACTCCTGCTAAAAGAGCATTGCCATTCCTAGGTGAAGGCTTATGTCAGCCATCTTGTAAAAACGGAAATAATTTGTGATATTGACAGTGTCGGTTCTTGATGTAAGAGCCTCAAAAAACATTTTCCATCCAGGTTTAGTAATGCCCTAACAATCATAAAAATGTGAAGGGACATTTGGTACCCTTTTATAGACTTCATTTACAAGGCAGATGCTGCTCCTTAGAAGTGTTTGCTCTCTAGCTTAATTCCATTTCTCTGTACAGTATGTACTTGTTTGGGGTAGGCTGAAAATGAAGACGAAAAAAGACGACTTTATTTAGCTGTTTCTTTTCTTTTCTTTTTCTAGGAGAGTTAAGAAAAAAAATTGATTATAACCAATACGAGTGGGCAAAAGTAACAGTCCTATGTGAGATAATGAAGTACTCTGTATAATTTACTAATAATACTAGCTAATGTTTATTAAGTGTTTACTCTTTGCCAGGAACTGTGCTAACTCATTTACATATATCATCTTCTCTAATCCTCCGAACAATCCTATGATGTAGCTAGCTAACATTACTCCCATCGCATAAAGAAGAAAACTGAAGTTAAAGAGTAGATGACCTGTCTGAAGGCATAAGGCTGGTGTAGTGACTATGACAGCCAAGGACTGTAGAGAGACCAAGCTCTACCAATCTGTAACTCTAACTGGTTAAAACTGCTGCCCACAGAATTAGTATAACTACAATGTTTAAAATCAGGAAACTTAAAAATGAAATTTATAAGATTTATAATCCATATATTCTTTAAATGTTTTACACAAATTGAACATATCCATACTGACAACTCCCAAATGTCTACCTTCAGTCCTGACTGCTCATCTGAATAATCAAGACATGTATATCAAACTTCCAACTCAAATGTCTACTTGTATGTCTGAAAGATATCTCTAACATAAAATGTGTAAGTGCAAACTTTCGAAACCTTCTCCTCACCAAGTGTTCTCCATCTCAGTAAATAGCTCCTACATTTATCCATTGGCGCCCAAATCTTTAAAATATATCCTGATCTCTTCTTACATCTTCCATTGCTACTGCCCCAGTCAAACTACCACCATATTTGTCTAAATTATTGTAGTAGCTGTTTGCATTCACTGGCAGCATTAAAAACTGGATTAAAAAATGTATAATGTTAGAGTACCATGCAGGTGAATGGATCAAAAGGGTGGCCCTCTTCCATGGGGTCATTCAAGGCTTCAAGCCAAAGGAAGTGCTGATGTCTTCAACAAGTGCCTTCTATGTTTGCACTGTCCAAGAGAAAGACAATATGGGGAACAAGGACAACATAGGACATTTTTATGCCCCACTTGAAAGTGGAGCACTTCATTTCTGCTTACTTTTATTGGTTGAGAGCCAGTCATGCAGCCACAGCAAACTGCAACAGAGCCTGGAAAATGTGGTCCGACTGTGTTCTTACCATCCCTCGTCCCCCAAAAGAAGAAAGTCAGAGGAATAGCTAACAGCCTCTTCCATACCTCCTCATTCTAAAACTCTGGATCTCAGGTGGCAATTTTGAAATTGGGGAAACAATTTCTCCTTTAAAAGAGTTCTTGTTAAAGCCAAGGATCAGGCATTGTAGGTGAAAAGAGGAAGTTGTGTAAAGGATCACGTCTACTTTCAGATTGGAAATACCTTTCTAAAGGTAGCAGCCTTGAGAGGTGTCACCCAAAACAGTGATGTCATGCTAAATTGGATGATAAGTAGCAATATACATGATACTAGCAGAGGTTTACTAGAATGGTATTTTATTATTATTATTAGTTTCAGGTGTACAGAACAATGCAATAGTTATCCTTTTCACCCCTTGAAAGAAACAACCCCCCTCCCCACCTACTACCCTCCCACCCCCGATATCATACTTATCTATTGCAATTCCATTGACTCCATTCCCACACTCTACTTCACATCCTGTGACTACATATACATATAATTATAGTTGACATACAATATTATTCAACATCAGTTTCAGAAATACAGTGCGGTGGTCAGGCCTCTACACCGTCTATGAAGTGGTCTCCCTAACAAGACATGAGTCCATCTGGCCCCATAAAAAATATTTACAACATTATTGATTATATTCCCCAGACTGTCTTTATTATACCTGAGGCCATATTGTAGTTACCAATTTGTATTGTCTC
>NW_017731744.1:1459357-1555950 GCF_001890085.2 Hipposideros armiger | reverse complement strand
CAGGCAGATGGCCAGACCACACGACCATCTTTTCTAGAACTATAATTCTGTCAGGAAACACAGATTTATACAGAACACTGAAATAGAACAAAGAAAGCTGGTGTCCAAACATTAGCCCTTTGCCTCTCTGTTCACATCCTGCTGTGGAATCTGAAGTCGGCACTCTAAAAGTATTCTATTCTCAGGTAATGACCAGTAAAATCTAAAATAATTTAAGACAATCTACTCACCAAACTTTTTCCAAGCTATATGGGCAATAAGAACACCAAGATAAGTTATTTTGGCCTGAAAAACATATCACCCAATCATTTCACACACATCCTTTCAGAAGGCAGTTGTCAATTTTGATTTCAAAGCTGCATATTTATACCTCAGAGAGTCAAAGAACGAAAAAATAGTCATTTATTTACTCTCAAGTAGCAAAACATAATTTTCCATTTTATATCAATCATTTTTCAGTCAGAAACCTCCAAAGTTTCTAAAAAATACAGTATGTCAAATTCTTCCAATATTATAGTACATGATTTATCTAAGTATGCTTCAAATCTGTCTTTATTTCTCAATGACTGGACCTTTTCCTTTCTAAATTCACACTGCTAACCATAACCAACATTGTGTAAATTGTGTTATCATAACTTTACAGAAAATACTTCAAATATCATATAGCTCATACACTGTCATTTCCCTTTAAGTGAAAAGCTCTGACAATTTTCCCACATTCCAAGAGATGAAGTCATGGTGGAATTTATAATTTAGCTACTCTAACAATTTCAATGTCCTGAATATGCCTCACAGCCCACTCCTACTTTGTCTTTCTTATCCAGAACACACCCACGTATGGCCACTCATAGAGGCCTTAAGATCAGAACAGAGTTTCTTACAGATCTGTCTCCTCTGGCTTCCTAACTACTGAGCCGATGCCATGGCAAATTCTGTTGGGTCTGACAAAGTTTTCTTATATATGATGAACACTTGTTTGCTCTCAACTCTAAATCTAAATGTTAGTATATTAACTTTCAGGGCAAGGAAAATCAGTCTAGGAGAAACTAAAAATTAGGCAATTTCCATGACGGATGGAAGACATATTTTTAAATGTCATTATCAGTTCCATTTGACAATTGTTCTCAAGGGGTAGTCTGAATTCCTGAAGGTATTCACGATCCTTTCATGGAGTCTGCAAAGTCAAACTATTTTCATAATAATACTAAGATGTGATTTGCCTTTTGCACTGTGTTGACACATGCCCCAATACTGAAAAAGTACTGATGGGTAAAACTGCTGGTGCCTTAGCATGATTCAAGGCAATGGCGCCAAACTGAATTAGCAGTCACTGTATTCTTACCCACTTGCACGTGCAGTAAAAGAAAAAAGAAAAAGTCAGTTTTACTTAAGAATGTCCTTAAAGAAGCATTAAAATTACTAATTTTATTAAATTTCCCCCCTTCAAGAGGCCTCTTTTAATATTCTGTGTAATAAAATTGGAAATACACACAAATCACCTTTGCATACCAAGGTACAATAACCATCTGGAGGAAAATATTCATATGATTGAGTTGTGAGCTAAACTAGCTGCCTTTTTCATGAAACACCAATTTTACTTAAAAGAACAACTGATAGGCAAACCATGGTTAATCAGACTCGGAGATTTGGCAGACGTTTTCTCAGATACAAACCATGTGAACCTGTCACTTAAAAGGAGAACAACAGATAATATTTGCAATGATCAATTCAAGCTTTTAATTGAAAATCAGAATTTTGGAAAAACTGTGTCAACATTGTGATCTTGAAACTTCCCAATAATAAAAAATGTCTCTGATAAGAATGGTGATATTAACAATCTGATTCTTTGCAATAATGAACTGTGTCATTAATTGGAAAATCTGCATAATTCAGTGAAGCGAAATTTTCCAAGTGACCAATACATGATGCTACAACATTTATTTAAACCACTAGTAACACAGCATGAGGAGTCACTGAGTTGTTTCAACTAATCTTAAAGAACCTTGTACTTGTCAAGTTCCAGTGTAGTATCAAAGAAGAATATCTACAATCATCTGAATGGGTCAGTAAAACACTCTTTCCTTTTCCAACTCTATCTCTTTGTGGGGCAGAATTTTCTTCATAAACCTCCACCAAAACAGCATAATGCAACACACTGAATACTTAAGCAGATATAAAAGTCCAACTCTCGTCTACTTAGACATAATAGACTTACAAAAATGTAAAACAATGTCACTCTTCTCGCTAATATTTTTGTTTTGTGAATATAGTTAGTTTTCATAAATAACATTAACATGTATTTAGCTCCTCATTGTTATTTTTAAATGATTTAATGTAGATTTAAAAACTTTACCCGGAGTTTAATTTCTAATATAGTAAATATCGATGGGTATAACCCCAATAAGCAAAAGTTCTTTGGTGTTCCAATAATTTTTAAGAGTGTGAAAGAGTCTTGAGATCAAAGAGTTTGAGAACCGCAGCCTTGAGAGTGCTGTCTTTTAATGTCTTGTGAACTTGTTTTATTTCTCTCCCTCCAGCAGTGTGTCTTTCGTGCTAATTATAATAAAGAGAACATTCACATAAAAGTTGGCACCTGGTACAATGTTATAATATTTGTATAATGTCTGGAAAGAAAATAGTTTAAAAAAAGGCATTGCCAATTGCATCTATTTTTTACAGGTCTTTCTCTATAAGTCATTTCTATTAACTGTGCCTTGCTATAGATGTTTATAACAAAACATTAAAGACTGGGTAGAAAGCAGAAAACAAATTACTCTGCAGAGAACCCAGCAACTCTGCTAAAATACTGTCAGTTATTTATCTACTGTCAGCAGAGGTTGCACACTATAATCCTTGACAAGCTCAGATTCAGAAAGAATGAAGAGAGGGGGCAAGCGTTGCATTTAAGGGCCTGTTCTCATGCACAGACATTTTAACACAGATTTAAAGCCAGAATGTATCTTCGAGAAAATGTCACTTTTGATTTTGATACATATCCTAGCAAGTGGGCTCTACATTTGGTTGACTTAGTACGAGATATGTTAGAGGCTAACACTATATTTTAGACCATTCATGATCCAGCGTGGAACTAACACAATGAGGTCAGCATCACTTCATTTTCAGAGTTGGCTGCTGCAAGTGCATGATTTCATGGGCATATTTTTTTATGATAAGAAGGAGGGCTTTATTTTTGTTTTGTTAGGCAAGGTAATGACAGGCTCTGAGAATCCTTGTTGCCCTCTCTCATGTCCGCTTCTCCTTCATGTTTACAGGAGAAACGATCATGAAGGCATTCTACTGCCCTAAATACCTTCCCTCTGGAAAACATACGTGGCTGCTACAAAAAGGCAACAGACTTAAGAGCTTTCTGCAGGCAATTCTACAGAAAACCCCACTTCACACAGGTAGATTACGTAGCTCATAACACTGACCAGAACACGTAAAGTGCAAGGCTGGGGGAGGCTCACAATCAGAAGGCTGAGTAAGACACACACCCTGGTCATTTCAAGTAAAAAAACATGGTTTCCTTTATAACACAATTCATATCGACTGGTCAATTATTTGATTTCTACCCATGCGATCAGAGGTCTAAATAAATGTGTGTTTGTAACGGGGGATGTTTGATGAATGCTGAACTGGAATCTTAATTTTCTAATTCATATTCACCAATTAAAAATAAACTGTATTTTTATGAGCACATTTCCATAAATCAGATGATAAAGCACCTACCACTAAAGGGTAGGAGTTCAGCTCACAACATTTGCATATATTCTCCTAAAGAAAATATAGGCGGTTGAGATTTTCATTGAAGAGTCTTGCTGCGTTGGAACTCTAATGGGCTTAGAACAGTAAATTTTGAAGAAACTGATTGCTACCCCTGTAGCTAGTAAATGTCTGCCTAGACCCAGTGGCATTTGAAAAAAGTGTTTTATCATAAAATTATCCCAGCAGAGTCCATTCTGCAAGATAACATCATCATCATCATCATCAGTACTCCATGCAGGACCCAACAGCTCTGGCACAATATTGCCAGTCATTTATCTGTTGTCAGCACAGGTTACACACTGTAATCCTTGACTGCCTCGGAATTAGAATGTCTTTGATGTCCCCACAAGAGTTTTTTGCCCGAAGGCTTTACCAATGCTCGGCGGCGCAGTGTTTATTCCTCGTAATCTTCCTCTCATCTCCAGGCTAGCAGTGACAGATGGTTATGGGCACACAATAGTATTAAGAGTTTGATATTTTTTTTATGCCGTGCTCTCTGTACAACAAATAGCTATCAGACGCGGGCCAGAGAGCTGACATGGCTCGCTTAGGTAATGGCAAACAAACAGCTCGGGTTGATGCTTTCTGTCATTTTCCCTCCTAACCCTGCTTGTTTTCATTGTATACTCTCAAAGGTAAACTATATTAACCTTATAGACTGTTATTAAAAAGATATATCTATATGAGCATAAAGTGCTTTTCTTTTCTCTTTTTCTTACTCTTTTGATTATGAAAGTAATACTGCTGACATATTGAACAAATATCGAATGTCAACATAAATTTTTAGTGTGTGATAATATCCCCCTTCATATAGCTGTGTGTCAGGCGGGAACCCGCGGATGATGCATAGCAGTAAATAACCCAAACAAAATTAGTTCTCTTGTCAGCTTCTACCTTGTATGTCCCCAGGCATCAGTAAAATTGACTGCACGCTAGATTTTCAAAATTAGCCCTAATGTTAGCTATGTGTCTGGCAACCTCCAAGTTTCCAATGTTCTACTATATTACCCGTAAGGATGAATGTGTTACTTTTATATTTTGGCATTTACTCTTGCTGATGCGGCTTTTTTTCCCTCTTCTCCAAATTAAAAATAATTTAGCTTTAACAATAAGAATGTGCACAAACATAATGTTGCATCTCTTTAAGCAACTAACTTTAGGCAATTAAATTACATTAAAGCAAAAATATACAAAGGAAGAGAGGGAATTATTCAATTTAATATTGTTAATTTTATTAACAGAGCTCTGTCTTATTTTGTGCAGAGTATTGGATAACATGTTTCTCACTCTTTCCCCACATCTGTATGCTGGTTTGCAATAGGAGTCTACAAATTATTTATGTTAGCATTTTTATGATAACCCAGAATCAAACTTTTCAAACTGATTTTCCTGCAATAAATATTACTTCAGAGACAACCAAAGGTTAGCAGAATAAAAGGAAAAGCCTTTCAGAAGGGAGTAAATGATGACATCTATTTTACCTTGAAACAGGTTGATCTCGTGCAGATCTACTGCGCTTTAAAATCACATAAAAGAGCTGAACCCTGCCACCTTCTAAGTAAAACACGATTTAAAAATAAATGTTACTCCCTTAGAAAGGCTATGCTGAGAGTATGACATTGAATAGACAATTCCAAAAAACACATTCCATGTCAACTTTGAGTCTCTAAATTTTATGTTCATACATGTAGAGTCAAAGATGAAAATCCCTTTAGGTACCAGATGCTGCAGATCAACTGGGAGAGCTTCTGGAGTTTTAACGGGCGGGAGTCAAATCCTCGGCAAAGGCGCTTTGCCCGCCCCGGTGTGCTGCGCTTATTATTTCACCTGTAAACAGTGGCTCTCAGAACATCGGACCTAATATCAGCCCAGCATCTCTGCAGTAAAGAGGCCATAATCTGTGGGGGAAGTGAACTCTAATCAGGCCACATGCAGATTAAACTAACTGGGAGGAATAAAAACTAGATTAAAATGTTCGTGCCTAATACCAGAAGATTATCAGGACATTTTACCTCTTTAAATCCTAATTTATAGGAGCCAGGGTTAAGTTCGTGAGTTTATATTTGGAGCAATTATATGTTGCAGTTGATTTTCCTCTGTTTAGAAAAGATTCTGCTAGAAAGTATTTTGCTTGGCACAATACAGAGGCATTTGGGAGATGGTGAATTGTTTCAAATGCATTGATACATATTACAAGAGAAAGAAAGGCACCAGTTGAAACTGGTCAAATCAGTATATAATGGAAATTGTTTTTGTTTTAATAGTAATACTGTTTTAGCAATGTGTATATATGAAATAGTTTCGTAATGACAGCACGTGTGTGTGTGTGTGTGTGTGTGTGTGTGTATAATCTTACTGTTATACTTTGAAACTTCTTGAACAAGATTTGATTTCCTAGAAGTGCTTAGCTATGTGCTGTTAGTTGAGAAAATCACTACAAATAATTATCTGTAATTCAAAAATTCAAATTGAATTCAAGTACACAACTATGTATAGAAACATATCGATACCCCATTAGTAGTACAGCCACACTAAACTGATCTTTTGCTAAGGCTAAAGCAACAATGAATTACTAAGTCAGCCGTCAGAATAGATCTTCTATTACGAGTTCTATGACTCGTACTAAATTGGTGTGCCTTAAACTTACCACCGATGAGGCCAGACAATGTGCAGTGGTCTTGGTTGATCATCACCTCCAATCAAACTGTCAAGTGGATTTTGTTCACTTTGCCAACGATGAGAGCTTGATTTATTTGACGAGGGGCACATTTTCAGGGATGACTCCTGCATGACTGAGCTGCCCAGGTTTTCTTGTTGTGCAGCATCACAAGGCCCAGACTCTGCATCAAAATTCTTCAATAAATTCTCAGGACTTCCCTGCTCCCGTTTGAAGGGAAGGACCATGGTTGAAGCTGCATTGCCATTTTCTTTAAGGCTGAGCATCTTCTGTAAATGGCGCATTTTGTGCTTGGGCATGAATCTGTTACAAAAAGGGAAGGCGATACTCTTTCAGTGGAAATACTATTTAAAATGTACCCCTTACTTTTCTAGAAGGACATGACAGTGATGTATAAAACTGTGAAAGATACAGACAGAACAAAAATTCTAGAGAAGGAGCAAAGAGTAGCAGCTATCAAGAGAAAGTTCAAAAGTTTGAAATTGGACCAGACTGTCCTTGAATAGTTTCCAAAGAATTTCTGTGGTTACAAAACCTGCTCTGCACATACCATAAAAAAATAAGAGTAGAGTGATGGTTTATCACCCCTCCTTCACTCATCTTTCTGGAGTGCCATTTTCCATTTTCCAGTGCCCACATGGTCCATAAGGCTTATTTTCAAGTCTGATTTCATTAACCTATAAAAATGCTTCAATCTTCCTTGATTGACATTGGACAGTTATGCTCCCAAGACTGTTCTGTATTCCTAGGCACCTGTATATACTTTTCATGAAATTGATCTTGCTAATGTTTCCTGAAGTATCTTTTCTATTTTTTTATTATCATCTCTCCCCTACTTTCCCATAATACTTTGTCATGCAGAGTTAGATATCTGTTACTTGTTGGTAAAAGCATCTACATAAAATGAAATCAAGGAGTTTACCATCTACTGGGGAGCAAACCAGTAGTGCATAGAAAAGACAGTGGGAGATAGAAGTGAACAACCCACTACCGCGTAGTGGAACACAGTACATAGAGAATGGGCAGTCTAACTTTCAACACTGAGAACTAGAGGTTGATTCTGACTTGGGGATCCGGAAAGGCATCAAGAGAGTTTTAGCTGCAGGATTCTGAAAGGCAGAGAGGGACAAGTTCTGGAACGAGGGAACAGTGTGTCAAAGGAAAGGTGTGTGAAAGAACAAGAACTCTTCAGGGAATAAGATGCAGCCCAAACAGGCTGGGGTCAGGTCCTGGGATCTGAGGAGTGGGGAGGCAGATGGGACAGACAACCAGTGCTTTCTGAGTCTCTAGCCCATCCAGAGACTTGGCCCCTTCCCTGGATTGTTGAGCAAGTGAATAAATGGAGAGTATGTGCATAGAAGAGGCAGGAGAGGAAGAAGAACCATGGAAGAAGGGTAGTAAGGAACATCTGGAAGGGTAGAAAGTGGATCTGAAAAGAATATCACATTACTGAATTAAAAGCCCCAAAAGAATGTGAAAAAAAGAATCAAGATCCCTTAAAAAATGTGTAAAACTATATGTAAAACACTGCAGAGGTGCTATGGCACCAGAAATAAGAAACTTTTTTGGCTTTGTTATGTAGTAGATCACTGGCTCCTCCAAGGGCAGTTCCCCTGGAGGGAGCGGCAGAAGCCAGATGGAGGTTCGGGGGTGTGGATACAAGAGTGAGAGAGGCAGACAGAAAGGTAGGGAGGAGAGCAGCGGGGAGGCAAGGTGAATTTTCTTCAATAGGGCATGGGTACACAGGGGTATCCACTTGGGTGTTACCCTGGGGATAATTCCTAGGGAAGGGAGCAGGATTCTGATGAAACAGAGAAGTCTTAAAAGATGGAAGCAGAAAAACAACATAACATGGGGGATAATGGCAAGATTCTTGGTGTGTGTGGGGGGGGGAGGTGAGGAAGTAGGGCCTTATAAAAGATAATTAATCCTAGCTTTCTTACAAAACTGTGGGAAGAAGGAGAAAAAAGGAAGCTGAAAACATTTCAGGTGGCAGGTGTGTGACCAAAGCCTTAGGCGAGGTCATCCATTTCTAGAGAGGCGAGTAGAGGTGGAGAGGGAGTTGAAGAAATGAGCTGAGGGATCTGAACAGTCACTGTGAGAGGGGGAGAGGGGAAGGGGACATCCACTAGCTCTGAAAGCCAGGACTGACGAGAAACACTAAAGAACAGTTGGGGTTCTTCTGTGAGCTGGAAACAAAGTCTGGCTACAGTATGCTGTGTACAGTCCAGAATCAAAAGGCTGATTTTGGGGGCCTCTGTGCTTGTTTCACGAAGCCCTTTGTGAAAAATCACCTGAATATACAAGGACACCCTTGCTCCCAATAATTAGGTAGGTAATTGCATGTAGAGAAAACACAAGAATGGTGCTAACCCCCTAGGGATACCTTAATAAAATAAATTAATCCTTGATGTAAAACGGAAAGAAACTTTGGCATAAACAGTATAATCTCACAGGTCCAAAATATTTAACGGAACCAACCAACTTTCTTCCTGATCCAAGCTGAAAATACTGAGGTGATTTTAAGGATTTAATTGATTCTAAAAATCAATTAAAACATTCCCGCTGATCACTATAAAAAGGGGGAAACAAAAAAAGACAATGACAGTGTCTTCAATTTCTCCTAAATAAATGGAACAAACGGTAAGAGAAGGAACATCTGTACATATCTGCAAAGCAACAATAAAGCAAGCAAAGTAACCTATTTGTTTAAGTCAGATAAGGAATGCCAGGCAAGCTTAAAAAGGATTTTAACAGAATTACAAACTTAGTGCATGAAGGAATCACAATAAAAAAAAAATCTGATGGGCATCAAAACAACGTATCTTCCTTTTAGAAAACAGTATCATGACCCATCTTACTCATAAAATCCATTTACACTGTCCAGCATATGAGCAAGATTGCAAATTAAAAGAAAGGGGAGGTTGGCTAAAGGGTTGTAAACAATGGGAACTGGGAACTGACGAGGAATTTAGCTGTGGGCATGGTGGTAGGCCTGCTTTTATTCAACACATTTCCTAAATGTTCTCAAGGATGCACAGAATCCCATGTTAACACAGGCTGCGGATGACTGACTCGATAGGTGATGGTGAATAAGAACGCGGAAGATGCAGAATACAAAGATGAACAGTGTCCCCAAACTCAGCTTACTCATGTTATGAGACTGACAAAAACTAAAAATAAACCGGAATGCACATAGGACACAAGGAAAACACTGTTCGGATTGTCTGGAGTTTGACAAGATGAGCCCATGCTGATTTGACCAGCAAAATGATACGCCATTTTGTTACAGATCACGTGGTGTAGCGAAGGAAGGTACCCAGTCCAAGGGGACACACGAGCGTGCGAATGCTGATTTCATCTGAGTCACCTGATAACTGATATATGTTTGAAAATTAGAGAGTTCTTAGAAGAGCAATAATAATGATTAAGGCAATGGAAGAATTGATTTATGAGGACAGATTAAAGGAGCTAAATATGAATAGCCTGGCTAAGTGACAACTAGAGGGGTACATAATGGGAGTCTCCAAGGAAAGAGAATAATTATTTAGCCAGCTACAAGGGGGTATAACTAGGAGTAATGAGATGAAATTAAGAATGGGGAAATTTAAGCTGAATTTCAAGAAAAACTCCCTGATGGTATAATTTATTAGCTTGTGGAATAAATTCCCTATGGAAATGCTATAGCTAGGGAAACTTAATAATAGAACTGGACAAAATACCAATAAATAAATAGATAATAATCCAGGATTTGAAAGAAGGTGGTTACATGCTATGCTTTCCTTGTTTATAATATCATCTCATGTTTTTAATAGTCTATTTATATATAGTGATTGTTACCCAAGAACTATTTAGGCAATTAGTGAAATCTAAAAGGAAATGTGTCCTTTAGGTGAGGGAAGCTAAAATCAAATTAGTTTTCTTATACTCTGCAGTAGTCAGCTGAAATCATAATTTTTTTCTATTTTGTTTTTGCAGAATTGGTCTTGAAGCAGCTGGACAAATGTATTAATATTTCTAAAAAATGACAAATCAAAATAAAACAAGCATCATCTACCATCCCACACAGTCTACTCTGATTCTCTGTGCCATGAAACTCCTATTTTCATAGACATGTTTAATATGAACAATTTATTGCCATTATAGAAATCAAAAAAACTTTATTCCAGCTTTTCTAAATGTAGCTCTATGGTCAATTACTTCACATCAATACTAAGATCAAATAGGCATAATACTAACAAGCAGTTTGCTTAATAATAGTCACCACACTAATTAACCCATCCAGAACATTTTTAATCAGATGCTATTTGTAATGTACAGTTAAGAGAAGCTTGGTAATAAACCATCCTATGTTAAAAAAGAAAATAATACCTCACTGATGGGGTGCAACCGGCTTTTCTATAGACCTGGACAGAGCGTGCTGTCCTGGCGCTAACTCAATGAAGTGACTATGCAAATAGGCACATGTCTGAACACTTCCTTTCTCTTCCTCAGCTCCAACTTTGGCGGAGGTGCTAATGAGAAGAGAAAAGGTCCCGAGGAGAAGAGTGAAAGGGAGGAAAGAGAGGGAAGAAAATCAGGGAGCTGCCTTTTAGAGCATATGCCAGGTTTACTAGTTAACAATCCCCCAACTTTTCTTAAAAAAATGCTACGGCCCCCCTTGGTCTCAGAACATCTTTCCCTGCTTCCGAATTTCTCCGAAGCTCTAGCAGAACCTGTTTTTACTTTCGGAAATATTCTGATTACTGCAATCACTTCCAATCTGTTAGTAGCCATGGGACCCTACCCCAACTTGATCCCAACGAGTAGCCAATCTGTGAAACAGAAGCAGAGCCTCCCTACTGCCCCTTCACCTTTCAAACACCCTTCCTTCCCCTCACTTCTGTCTCCTAAAATAGTTGGGAGAGGCACTGCCACAAAACCCCAGTATTACGTTGGGCAATGTTTAAAGGAACAGCCGGAATGGGTATTTTTTAGACCTAAATTTGCTTGCTTCCTCCCAAACCCATATCCAAACAAAGAAGGTGAAAGCTGAACCTATAGGAAGGGCCAAAGGCCTTATTCAGATCAATCAGGAAAAGACTAGATTTGAGATGAGCTTTAACAGCTGTTAAGATTGGTGGCAAACACAAGAAATATTCTAGGCACCTTAGCCTATTTCCGCTGAAGTTGAGAAGGTAGAGTCTGTTTAGTTGGCTAACAGAGGTAGTCAAGAGGAGGGTGTTAAGATCAAATAGAAAGGCATTAAGGTAAAGTAAGTCAAGGAAATTTAGGACATTAATATTGATGCATATGTGGTTGAAGAAAATGCCTGGGCCAAAATGCATGCCACGGCGGACTACGCCACTTACAAATGTCTTTTTGAGATTTCAATAAATAGTTCTTATAACTGTGGGTTCAACCTATAGAATCTCATAAATAAATACAGTAATACCTTTGTTTGTGAGCATAATTTGTTCCGGAAATAAACTACTCGTATTGCAAGACATCACTTGTTTACCTAGTTAAAATGTATTAGAAATGTTTGCTCATCTTGCGGAACACTCGCAAACCAAGTCACTCGCAATCCAAGGTTTTACTGTATCTACATATAAGCGTCTACAAGACAGAGATTATGAATGGTCTTGCTTCTCAAAAGAGATTTGGAAGACAGCATGTGAAAAAAAAAAGTGATGCAAAGAGAGCATCACTGGTCAAAGATTATTCCAAGTTTGTGCCAACGAAGAAAGAGGAGAGCGTTAGCAACTGCACTAAGGAAACTGGTCTGTGTGTGGGGCAGGCAATGAGAGGGAGCTGACTGAGCTCAGCCTACAATGACACAGCTTAGGTTTGGGGGAGGGAGAGGAAGTAGTATGGCTACTGCGTGTGTCCTTTAGGGCGGGATATTACGAGGTGTGTTTTGTACAGTGCTAGTTCCACGCGACACAAGTAGCTGTTGCACTAGAGAAGGTTTGGGGAGAAAATAAGTTTGGAAAATGCTGGGTGAAACCAAGTTAAATGTTTCTTCACTACAGAGCCTACCAAAGCAAATGCTGGTGTGCACTATACTTATGCTCACTCATTCATTCTTTTGTTCATTTAATAACTATTTATTGAGTACCTATTATGTGACGGGAACACTGTGTTTACTATTTCCCAAACTTACCACTTAATGGAGTAAGGAACCCTCCTCCCCCTCACCCCAGCCAACCCGACCCAAGGAAGCACCTGAAGAATTAATATTCAACAAAGGGTACCCTGGGAAACACCATGCAATACTATGTGAGGTAGTAGCCACAGCCAGAGTCTGAAAACCGTGGGGAGCCAAATGAGAGGCAGCCTATTTTATCGAGCAGGGATGGCAGGAGAAATGGGAAAACGCATTCACATGAGAAAATCATGAAAGCCCAAACCAAAGGCCATACACCATGGCCACACATCAGCAGACAGAAGGAAGTTTGAAAGAAATCAGGAGAACCTGTAAAAAAAAAAAAAAGTGACACAAGATATAGTTCAAGGCTAACATGGATGACAGCAGAAAAAAATATCATTCTCTTTTATCACAGCAATTTCTGTGGATTCCTGGATAGAAACCATATTGAGAAGTGAAGAGAAAGGAAATAGGAATCAAATATAAGTAGCTTTTCCAAAACCAACCGGGAAGGCACATCCAGGCAGTTTAGTGATCTAAGTTCTTTGGTGATTTATAACAAGAACTATTCATTGTTTCCAAACAATGTGTTGGAAATTAATTACAAAATTAACATTTTTAGAATTTAGCCACATAAGCAAATATCAAAGATAATTAAAAAATCATGCTAGCCCACATGTGTCCAATACATCACTTATATGGTGAGCAGATTTATACAAACCTATAAAGTTTAAAAGTAAAAATCTTGATCTAGTGTTCTCATGTGTACACTACAGCCCCCTATACCTCTTGCCACACTATCTTCATGAAATAAAGGAATCGCAAGCAAGGAAAGCCATCATAATTAAAACTAGATGTTTGGAGAGCACAGCGTTAAACAGAAAGCCTTATGCTTGGTGGTTGGTTGTCGTATGGTTGCTCTTCTTCCCTGGGGATAGCTAAGGGCTAATATTCATAAAATAGATGGCACATGTCTATGAATGCTGTTTCAATAAGAAACTCCTGGCAGAACTGTATTTGAACAAACCCGAATCACAGATGAGTCAATCCCAGGCACACAGCACAAATGCTGAGGGGGAACAACCATTCGACACCAGTGTGGCCGGTTAGACCATGTTTGTAGATGTGCAGCATTTGGGGCCTGAACCAAATTTCATCTCCCCTGGTGCAAAGTTGAAAAGCCAACATAAAATATTGACAGCAGTCTGTGAGAGGATACTGGGCAAGGGTGCCTTGCTTGGACTACAAAGAACCTGTTTGGTGACAAGACGGGAAAGCAGGACCCACAGAATCTTGGGGCAGTTAAAGTTAACAAGCAAACTCTGCTTGCTCGCCGGAGAAAGGCAT
Source organism: Hipposideros armiger (assembly GCF_001890085.2). Classification (NCBI taxonomy): domain Eukaryota; kingdom Metazoa; phylum Chordata; class Mammalia; order Chiroptera; family Hipposideridae; genus Hipposideros; species Hipposideros armiger. Next base: position 1,542,031 of record NW_017731744.1, on the reverse strand, counting down.
GCCCAAACTGAAAGCAGATTCGTGGTTATCAGGCTGGCCTCATTAGTCATGTCTGGTCCTAGAGATGACACACTTAGAGGAGACAGCATCTTCTCTTAAGGCTGCCCCACAGAGAAGCGTCGGTTTCCTCTCCCTGTTGAAGGTCCATAAGTTTTCTGATGTCTGTCCTTTAAATAGTTGGGAGGTGTGGCTGTCATTGGAAAACATGGTTCTGTTCCCATGAGCCTATTCCTTTTGATTTTTATTTCCCACCACCATGTCTAAGTATCATTTCTGAAAATCTAACACTTTCATAGACTTTATTTATACCATTTGTTTATATAACCTCTTCTGACAACATAGTTTATGTGATTAGCACTATTTTGCTTAAATAAGTATGCCTCAATTCCCGATTCGCTCTTGATTTCAAAGTGCTTTAGATTGTATACGTTGTTAACTTAACTGCAAACTAGTATGAGCAGTTTGTCTGGTGCAATTTCATAAGAGCCCTTTATAAACCGTTATGTTCTCTTCCCATACAGAAAATCTAAGATCCTTAAAAATGTATGAGAATAAGAAAAGCTACCTTTCATATTGACAGAATAAATATTTTTCAAATCCAGAGCCATTCTTCTGAACTCCTCCCCAAAAAAGAGCTCTCTGAGAACAACAACAAAACTTTCTAGTTTACACAGACTTACTATAGTAATTCTACACAATTGGCAAAGTTATAGGCTAAGCTGCAAATAGGAAATCTTTATTTTCCTACCTCTACTTTAAGCACTCTCCACCCACTCGTGTTTAATTCCCTAAAGTCCTTACACTACTTTCTGATGGCCCTGTTCCCCTACCCACCCACTCCCACCCCACATCTCCATGCAGCTCCTTGCAGCTGATACTGAAACTAAGGCCCACTTTGCACCCAGCCCTGACCTATGCCCTGTTCTCCATTGTTGGTCTTGTTGGAAATTAATCTCATCACCTTTTTTAAAAAAATCTTATTAATACAGTATTTATTTATCTTCCTTCTGTCAAACCCTGAGCCAACCACTTTCCCCAGGCTGCCTGGGGAGGTATAGGAAAAGGAACATACAGGGCAGACAAGACACAGGACAAAGAACTACGGGAGGTGGAGATGGCTCCTTCACATGGCGAAGAGGATGAGAAAGGCCACCATCAGGCAAAAGAGCCCCATGGCCTCTGAGAGGGCGAAGCCCAGAAGGGCGTAGGAAAAGAGCTATTGCTTCAGAGAAGGGCTTTTGGCATAACCAATGATGAGACGCCCAAGCAGTCCCAATTCCAGCCCCAGAGCCCACAGTGGCAGCCCCAGCCCCAATGAACTTGGCTGCTGTGATGATGTCCCTTGAAATGGAGCTGGTTTGGAAGCTACAGCTAGAAATAACTGAGGTCTTGGGTATGGGGGGCGGCCAAGCTGCTGAGGCTTTCATCTGTCATCTGTCAGTGTCTCCGGTCATTTCAGCACCACTGCAGAGAGCGATTGGCTCAGCAGCTGAGAGGTGCTCCTGACCAAGGAGGCGGTGGAGGCGAACTTGGCGCACACGTACATTTTCAGGGGAAGAGGGGCTGTGGCAGGAGAGCTGCTCCAAGGGCAAAGACAGAGAGCTTAATCACTTTCTGTGCTTGATGCATTACGCTCTTCAAAAGGGGCAATACCTTAATTCAAGGGAACTGATCACAAATGGGATAATTTCAGGTGCCATAGTAAGCCTATGACAAAGATGGTTTTGGAAGGAGAGGTGGAGAGAAATCATAGTGATAAATCTTAAGTAAATCCACTCAAGGAATGGGAATGGTGAAGAGGGGAGAATCCAGGCTGTATTGGTACACAGGGTTGCAGGGGCACTTCCTGTATTTGTGAAGTTGTTCAAATCACTTAATTTCTCTGAACTTCAGTTTCTAATCTATGAAATGGGATAATATCTGTTTTTGCAAATTTCTTGAAAGGATTAAAAGATAACATATGTTGATTATAATATGTAGAGGAGCTGAGTAAATCTAAGTAATCTTCTGATTTCCTTGTTCCTTCATATAATATTCATACTTATGGAGTTATTCCTAAGGCAATCTTGGTTTCTAGTTAGTCAGTGAATGAGTCACCAGGTTGAATCAGGCAACAAATATTCATTCAACAAATATTTAAGCTCCTTCTCTGTGCAAGGGGTTATGTCTGTATTTACAAAGCTTTTAGTGCATATGCAGTAACTTTTCATATTTTTGGTCTCTTAGCCCCTGAAATTGTAAATCATCCACATCACCTTTAAACTAAGGTATGTTTACTGATTCCCTTACTAAAATGATCTAACTTTTTAATTCAAACGTAATAACTTGTCATTTGTTTTGTTAATAACTCAGAAGCAAAGTTTCAAAACCTGCTATCCAGTCACATCACTTAATTTAATGATAGTATATAAAAAAATGAAAAAGTTCCCAAATGTGGGTTTGAAGTAATCTCTTTGGAGCAACAGGAAGTATATACACAAACTCAGCAAGCTGCTTTGTAAAGATTTCCCTTGTTGGCGAGTCAAGTTCTCACTACCCTGGGAACCCCGTGTCTTCTATAGCGTCAATTAAACATTGAAGGAAACTCAAAAAATGATCTCTAATCACATGTTCTATTCCATGATTTGTTTTGGAATCCATTATTAGGAAGTTGAAAGCAGAAAGGGAAAATTTCTTGGTATTGAAGAAAGGATCACTTTCTTCTTTCCAAACAAATGTAAGAATTCCCCTATGACAGCATTTCCAATCGGAGAGTCTAGTCTGTTTTCGAACATGACATCATTTTACTGGTGCTAAGGGTTGAACTGTGTTCCCTCAAATTTCCTACATTGGAACGCTAACCCCTAGTGACTATGTCTGGAGATAGGGTCTTGAGGTGTTAACTAGAGTTAAATGAGATCATAAAAATTGGGTCCTAATTCGACAGGACTGTGGCCTCATAGGAAGAGGAAGATTCTCTCTCTCTCTCTCTCTCTCTCTCTCTCTCTCTCTCTTTCTTTCTTTCCCCCCATCTCTGTCTCTGTCTCTGTCTCTCTTTTTCCCCACCTCCGTCCTACCACCACACAGCCATCTGAAAACCAAGAAGAAAGCCCTACTCAGAACCAACCATAGTAGCACCTTAATCTCAGACTTTAGGCCTCCAGAACTGTGATAAAATACATTTCTGTTGTTGAAACCACTCAGTGTATGGTATTTTGTTATGGCAGCCTGAGATGACTAATACAACTAGATACTGTTATGAAAAAGAGGAGAAAGGGTCAACACCATGATGTGTAAAATCTTCTGAAGGAGAGTATCAGGAAAATAATGGAGTTGAAGGCACTGTATTTATGTTCGTAGACAGCGACTACAAGAGAATTTGTGAAAGAAGAGAGAGCTGACTATCAAATATGATAAGAGAATTGGGGGATAAAAAAGAAGAAAATGTTTGTGAATTTTATTGTGAAGTAAAAGTGTTACTTTTTTAAACTAAAAAATAAATTTAAAAAAATCAAGAATTGAGTTTTAGGAAAATATTTTTTTCTGAAAATTGTGTTGGGTTGTAAATAAAGTTATTAATCTCTCTAAACCTGGGTTTTATCATCTGTTCAATGAGAATGAGGCCAGTCCCTGACTTCTCTTAGAAGAATAAAGATCAAAATATCTAATAAAATTTACTGATTATCTTGGAATTATTATTATGGGGCAAAACGACATACTGGGTCAAACAGAGCTCTGGGCATATTATCAGGTTTCAAACTCAGGGCTCTGACACTTATTAGCTGACCTGGGGAAAGGTCTTTTCACTGAGTATCAGTTACTTCTATAAAGTGGGGATAATACTAATGCTGTCTTGCAGAGTAATGTTTTCCATGCTGCTTGGCACATAGTAAGAGCTCAGGGAACACTAGTATATTTTTTATTACTGATAATAATGGTGAAGATCATCATCATCATGTTGTCATTATTACTAAAGCGATAACGCAACATTCCAAAAACTCTATTCTCTCACTCCACTGGCCCTTCATAGTTAAGCCTACTTTATAAACCAGAGACCCATGCCTTTTTAAAAATGTATTTTTCTTAACCAGTACCAGTTACACTTTATCTATTTAAAGAAGGCATTTTATTTATCTATTTATTTGTCTTTTAGAAGTGTTACTTCCAAAGAATTTTCTCCAAACCCTACTCGACTCCCTCTGGTTCTCTGCATTCACATGGGACTGCCCTAGACTTCCAGATTTAAGGTAGGCATTTAAATATGTTACCTTATTTTCATTTGTATACTAATCAAAGATGTGTAATCATGCCTAGAGTCACATTAAACACAAAGGGTCCAATGTCATCAATTAAAAAATTTATATTCCTCCCTTTCTAATTGTTTTCTATGGTACTTTTTTCTACATTTCACTTTTCCTTGTGTTTCCTTTTACTCTTTCATTTTTCTGAGAGATTCCATCCTTTTTCCCTTCTTAAAGCTGCATAAACCAAGAAAGGAAAACCAGGAAATTTAAAACATCAGTTTCCAGGTCTCTGAAGCATGAACAGATGGGCATCAAAAACCCAGTCTTTTTTTTTTTTTCCTTTTTCTTTTTCATTTGCCTATCCAAAACCCAAATAAATCAAAATTACCAGCAAATACAACTTCTAGCACAACCTTCTTTTTTTTATGTTCCCACATTAAATGCTACAGCACTAAGTACTGATTCACTTCAAGTAAGTTTTGAATCTGTTGTTGTCTTATTTTTAAGCCACAGAAAGTAACTTTATTCCAAACTAATATCACAAGGTACAATTTTGTTAATGCTGTATTTGAAATAAAGCCTTTAAGTGGACAAAGTAAGTGTACAAACACTTCCACTTCAGCTTTTCTATGCTTTCCGTATTTCTAAATTTGGAAAAGGGATGTAAAAATATAACAGATGGGTAAATTGTTGTGCTGTTACGAGAATATAACCGAGGCTTGAAGGTAAAGAAAGGCCTGATATACTTGGTGAAAATAGTACTGAGTGAAAAAGGTTCAGAGGAAAAGAAACATTTATTCACCATTCAAGAAAAATTGGAGTGTCTACTCTGTGCGAGGCAAATCGATGTTCCCACGGAACACAAAATGTGGTGGGTGCTTGATCAGGGAAGAATTGGTATCATGATTATGAGAATGCAGCCCTGGAGGGGATGTGGGGTGAGCAATGAGGAAGGCTATCTAGGGAAGGTGATCTTTCGGCTGAGACCTCAGCGATGATGACTAGAAGTTATCCAGATATGGGAATGAGAGGTGGGCTGCACTGAGGACAGCATGTGCAAAGGACCTAGGAAGAAAAAGTGATACAGTGGTAAAAAAATATGGCCAAAGCATTGAGTGGGTGGGGATAGGAGTGAAGGTAGCGGAGGGGAGGGGAGGGACAAAATTGAGGCCTGAGAAATAACCAGGGGAGGTCTTTCTGCCCTTAATAATATGAGTGAAGTGGTTTGTAGCCATCTGAGAAGTTTACAGTCAGACTGGGTCTGAAGAAACACCTCGGGTTTCAGTAGGAAGAACGGATTGGGGAAAACATGGCAGAGCAAACACCAATTTTAAATGCCCCTTTTGAATCTCCACTAAATTAATGGTATGGGAATTTTTTTTAAAAAGTATAGGTTCTCAAGGGCAAAGAGAAAAATAGAAAAAGATAACAGAAATGTCAACTACATTTCAGAAGATGAAAAGCAGCTGTATGAGTGGTGTTTCAGTAGAGAGGAGGAAGCAGAGCGTGTCTATCAGCACAGGTGATGTTGCTTGTGCACGGGAGTTAGCTAAGAAGCAGCAGCTCATTTGCTCCAGAGAAACTCAACAAGGCTCAGGAACTAAACACGCCAGGTGCCTCTGGAGGTGCAGTTGCAGAGCAGAATTGAAAACAGGACTGGTAGCAATTCTATATAAAGTGAACTCAAACCTTCTGATAACCTCCCTAAGCACATGCAGCCAGGCAACCATCTCCCCTCTCCTCCCACCTCAACAGCAGAAAGGTGCCTACCTCACTAGAGGGCCGGAACCACAGAGACAAGGCCAGGCTAAAGGCGAGGGTGAGGGGAATGGAGTGAAAGTACGCCCATTTATTGGGGTGGCCTCTGCAGCACCCTTCCCCCATTTGGCTCCCAGACAGCTGGAGATTCCCCTTCCAGAAGATTATAGGGACTTCTCTGGAAACCAACTGGACTGACCTAGTGACAATTACACGTGGGGATGCCACAAGAAAACAACTGAATCCTGTTTGCTCATTCTCTGAGAAAGGTCACTAGTCACTAAGCCCTGTCTCCTAAATTCTAATCATCTTTCAGGGTCTCACTCTCAAATATGAATGGAGAACCAGGTCATTAGGCATTTGAGGGAAACTTTTAACATGAAATAAATAGGACAAAGCAAACAACTATAAAAATGAACTTGGAAGAAACTGAGACAATATGGAGAGTAGAAAAAAAAATGCTATCATATCCATAATGATAAAATAAGATTTTGCATTCTTGGTGGGGAAAATAGCATACAATAAGAAAGGACATTCAAGTACAAAAAAAAAGAGTGCTTGCAAATAAACATATCATAACTGAAAAAAAATAGAAGAGTTGGAAGAGTTGAGAAAATCTTACAGAAAGCAGAACAAAAAAGAAACAGAAGAAAATAGGAGAAGAGAACAAAATTAGGTCAATCTAAGGTTCAATACTGATGAATAGGAATTGAAGAAAGTGATTCCTAAGAAAATCATGGGAGAGAAAAATCAAAGAAGAAATATAAGAAAATTCTTTGTATTGAAGGAAATGAGTGCCCAGCATGAGAATGGAACAAAAATCCCATCCAAGTAGAATCACGGAATTTCACAACACCAGCAGTAAAAAAAGAAAATGTAATACCTTTTGGAGAGCAAACATAAGAAGTCATGTACAAGGTATCAGAAAAGGACTGGAATTAAACTTCTCAACAGAGGTTCAAAAAGTAGACAACAGTGGGGCATTACCTCGAACTTATAAGGAAAATGATTTTCAAAGAAAGCTCCAAACTCAGTCAAGTACCTGTCAAATGGGAGGCAGGATAAAAGGTTTGAAGGAATTTTTGATGAAACCTACTAAAATGAGAAAGTCAAACAAAGAAGAGAAAGCCATGGGATTCAGGAAACAGTTGAGGGAGAAGCCCAGAAAGAAACCAAAACAAACAGGAGCAGGAAAATAGAGGCCTCCAGGATGGAGGTGTCCAAGAAAAAGATGGAAATGATAGGTTTTCTTTTGTGGCTGACCATATCAAAAAGATGAATTACCAACAGTGACAGAGCTGGGGAATGGGTTTGTGATAGTAATGCAGAAAACAAGCAAATACAACCAATGTAATAATTAGCTCCAGGAAAAAGTGAAGCGCTGTTCAGGGAAGGAGATCTAATCATAGGATATAATGCTGCTCAGCAGGGAACAGTTTGTACATAGCAATAATGCTAGAAACACTATTTCATTCATTTTAAGTTGAAATATAGTCACATAGGAAGAAATGATAGGGTGAGGGAAAGTGTGTGTGTGTGTGTGTGCGCGCGCGCGCGCGTACACGTGTATGCGCATACTATAACAGTGCTAAGTCATCATCTAGCTGTACTGGTAGGAAGTCAACAGATAATATCTCACATTTTAAAACATCAAGAAATGGCAAGATAAGAAATAACTGAAAGTTTTGTAGCAGTAGGCTCTGGTGAGGCACAGAGGACTGAGGGGTGGGAAGGACTGGGGGGAGGGGACTTTGCTTTGTATCACAGACCTTTTGGTACTATCTGACCTTTTAGAACTAAACGTATGTATTATCTTGAGAATTCATGATTTTCATAATCTCTGGAAATTTCTTGCCCAAATCTCTTTGAATACTGCCTCTAGCATTTTCTCTAATTTTTTTCTTCTGGAACTCCTATTAGCCATGTGTTTTCTTTATTCTATTTTTTGTTTCTTAAGATCTAGCTTCTAGGTCTCTAATTCTCTCGTCACACATGTCTGATACTTAACATATCCACTGAGTTCATTTTAATGAATATATAAAAATTTTACTTAGTCCTTTAAAAATATGCATAATTTGTACAGCATCTTTTTTATTTCTCATGTTTTATTTTTATGCTATTGTTTGGAAAACCTACTTTATTTTTTCTATCCAGAAGCTCTAGGATCTGAAGATCTTAAGGGTCTAATTCTACAGGAAACTGTTAGGGCCAGTTTCTGACTTGCTAAACTGGAATAGATACTGGACAGGAAACATCAGAAGAGAAGATGATTTTGAGGAGGGGCGGGAATGATTACTTCATACTTAGATATGATCAGTACACCTGGGGAGAGCCATAAATTCACCAAAGTGAGGCAATAAAGAAAGGTTTGTCTCCAAGTTTTATCCTTCTATTAAATAAATAATAAAAAAAAATCTCACCAGCTTTCAAAATTCTAGATATTTGCTGAAACTATTAGGCAACCAGCAGGTATTTATAGAGTTCCCACTGAAACTCAAATCTCTGCTGCTATAGGAAAAAGACTTAGAAGAAATATCAGACATTTTAGCATATGGCTGGATTTCCTTCCTCTAAGCTTTTCAAAGTGATGTAGGTTGGTTGTTTAAAGATCACAACAATCCATGGTCATCTTTCAGGACATGCTGGACATTTTTTTGACATTCAACATTATTAGCACAGGAGTATTCTTCCTTTTCACCTTGAAATATGCTGTTTTTGAACAGTGGGTTCATGAATATGGGCAGATATTTTCAGTATAGGCTTACATCCATTCACAGCTTTATTAATATTATTGTGGGTCATAACCACGGAAGTACAAATATCTCTTTAAATACTAAATTAGACATAAGTGGAAATTGGATACTTTCAACCATATAGTAAATGTGCTAGGAAAAGAAACTATTCAGCGGAGTTCTCATATAAAACAACAAAAATTTATTTTAATCTTAGATATCTAATTATACCATAATTTATGCTGTACTGAGATTTCACATCTTGTTGGAATGGGCTAGTTTAAAATATTCACAGAACACCTGAACTGTCAATACATGCCCTGACTGATACACATTTAACACACAGTAATGTATGCCAGAGCATAACTGAGTTCTAAAGGCGCCAAAAGCCAGACTATTCTAGAACTGAATGTTAGTTTGGAAGCAGCATCCAAATGGCCAGATCGCCCTGAGGTAAACTGCCGGAGGCCACTGAAGGCTAATCAGTGCACAGTAGATGTATTCTAACTGAATTACAGGCAGCAGGTAGCAAACCAACGAGATAACTATAATGATTGTCTTTGTTAAGCCAGAAATAACATTTCAACTTTACAGAACTAGAGCAGGGGTTGGCAAACTTTTGAGATGGAAGGGCCAATCCAGTCCCTCACAACAATTTAAAAATGATTTGAGAGCCATAAAACAAATGAAATCACCATTATGTGAATAATATCCTTTAAAAATTTTATACATGAAACTATGATAGTTTTATTTTCATTTTCAATTTTACTTCAGAGCCACATGGACGCACCCAAAGGGCCGCATGTAGCTCGCGAGCCACAGTTTGCCGACCCCTGAACTAGAGTTAAAATAAATCGTATTCTTAACTTTCCTGTAGTAAATAAATGAGCAAAATCAACTCCATTGCCCTGCAGGTATATGGCCTGCAGTAGATGCCCAATATCTACTTGCTGAATGACTGTGTGCCTTGGTATGCGGAAGGGGAAGGGTCATGCATACGCTATTCCATGCTTTTCTGGGTCCTGACTGTTGTTTCTGTATGCTGATGTGCGGTTTGGGAGTTTGAGTATGTTTTATTTAGGTGGTTTGCATATATGAAGTAGAAAGAGGTAAGGTTGGTTGAAGGGTAATTATTTCTTGATAGAAGAATATAAAAAGTATAAACAGCTCAGCTATTGCTTCAGCAAACTCAGCTCTTCAATCCTGATCTACAATGCAAATAGTATACAAAATGACGTTTCATTAAAGAGTGACTGTCACATCAACAGGGAAGAGAATGAAGACCTGCTATGTAGTATTATTAGATACACTGAATTTGTTGTCACTAAGATCAACAAAATACTGCTTTCGAAGGACAACACACTGCAACATAGAAATAGCTTTGCAATACAGAACACTCCTTTCATATCATCTTTTTTTTTTTCATTTTACTGCAAAAGGGTTATACCTCTAGAAGTAATAAATATTAACGTATTGATGGCTTGGGTCACTATTTAAAAAGTAATAAACTAATTAGAAATCATCTTTAAACACATCATCACTGATAACTGATGATTCATTTTGAAAAAAAATAATAAAAAAAGAGAGAAACTATCACATAATATGTCCACCACACAAAATAACTACATCAAGCGATGTGAAATAGGACTTTTTCTATCATCGTGGCATTTCAGCTGAGGTCTTAATGCCAAGGATTAATACCTACAAATACTAAACAGAGGTGCTAGACACACCTTGGCAAGACTTGCTAAAGGTAGAAATACTGGCCCCATGACTCTTATTCATCATTCTCTAACAGACTATATACGAGGAGGAAATTCACAGGAGTAGAAGGCTCCATGAGGACCTTTCATAGAGATGTGGGATGCTTGCCAGAAGGGGAGACTGGCGTCTCTTTCCCCAAACTGGGTGATGGCCAAGCTGCCAAAACTCAAAAGCCTGCCTCCTCTTGCTCCTAGAACAGAGCTCAGAAGTGTTCTTGGAAGAACCTACTGTATGGCCCCCTAAAATACAGGTGATAGATCTTGATGATAGCCCTGACTTCGAGATTCTGAAGGTAGCAAGATGACTAAAGTTGTCCACATGGCTGGATAAGAAGAAAGGGTAGCAATGGAAACAGACTCCATTGTTACCATTTGGAAGGGAAAGGATACTTAATTTTCTCTCCCTTTGGTTTGAGTAGAGAAGGATCGTGCACCATATTGAAAGGAATATGCCCAAGAAAGCTGCCTTAAGGGTAAGGGCCACTCTCCTGGGTAGAGAGGAGGTGATCAGAGGTCACCACAGAGGGTTTCATCCACGACAGGAAATACCCGTGTGTAAGGTCTCCACAGGAGCGTCTCAGGTCTCAAAAGAACACCCCTGTGGACCACACAAAAGAGCTAGCCTTTGGCTATTGCCTGACAGAAGGCACTGAACACCCAAGAGAGATCCTCAAATGGTACCAGAAATGTAAGAAGCCTTCCTCTCTTTTCCTCTAGGACTTTCTCCCATCTAGGAACTGCCTGAAGGGGACCTTGAAGGGGAGGGCAGGTGGGAGGCATGAAAGGAAGTGCATGTAACTGGTTTATTGAATGGGTTGGACTTGATGGTTATAATAAGGGAGCAGCTTTATTTCCCCGTCTGCCACTGCCTTCAAATACATTCTCTGATCTCCCTTTTCTTCCTGTTGGTGACAACTTCGGCAGATACCTTGGCTTTCTGGCTTGTGATCATTTTCTTCTGTTACTGTTATCATTTCTCTTTTTCTCCACCCCCTGCCACCCCCCCCATGTTATAATCTAGGAATAGGAAAGGCCTTTTCAAACATGGCACTAAAGGTAAAAACTACGAAAGTAAAGAATAGATTAGTCTGTAAAAGTAAAATATTTTACTATATCAAAAGCTTCATAAATCAACAAAAAGTCCGCCTAGAAAAGCAAAAGGAATATCTGAAACATATACAACAGATAAAGAGTTTATCGGTTAACTCTTAGAAGTCAATAGGGCTAGAATCCCAGGCTCATTTAGCTCTGCTATTATGTGACCTAGTAGCTGTGTGACTTCAGGAGATTCAACTAACATCTCTGGGTTTCAGTTTCCTCACTGTAAAGGAGGGTTAATATCATTACCTACATCAGTGGGTAGTGGGGGAATTACATAATCTAAGGTATGTAAACCATTTAGCACAGTGTCCAGCACAGAATGTGCTCAAACAAACATCAGGTTTGCATCTTCATCACCATCATCAAATCGCCAAGTGGCTAGTAAAAATCAATTTATGAGCCTTCTTCCTCATTTTTGTTTGGTCTGTCTTGCCATAGTTTTACATAATGAGCATGTGTTACTTTGGTAGGGGAAATACACAATTTATTTCAATTAAAAAAATAAGAATAAAGGCATCTGTGAGCCTCTGCCAATGTTATAAAGTAGAAAAAGGCAGCTGCATGTTTCCCACTTGGGTTAGAGTTGATCATCCCATTTAGTTTGTTATCTCTGATGTCCCTCAGACTTACTGAATAGGCAGAAGGGTTCGTTCTCCTCCAACATAGGCAACAGGCATCTGGTCATTCACTGATAGAAATAAATAGCTGAGCATGAATTATTTCCACTGATCATTATAGACACACACAAGACATGCAAAAGGCATGAAAGCTTTAAGAAAACATTCATGCGAATAGAATGAAGCATTCTGTATCACAGCATTATGCCATGTTGTCACGTCAGGCTTTACTTGTATATCGTATCACTTCATTTACTCTAATGAAAAATTACTCCAAGGACTCAGTTTCCTTTACTGGCATCACCATTCACTCTCGGCACAATTTTGTAAAAGTAAGGAGAATGGAAAGATACTGATGTCATTGTCAGATGAAGCAAAACCACATGAGAGGCCCTGGCTCTGGTGCTCATTTAGGTTAGATGGAAGGCAGAGGGAAGAAGTTCTGGGATGTATGTGTCATAGTATTTGAAATGGCTTCCCTCCACAAACAAGCCCAATTTACAAGAGAGAAACATAGAAGGTAGAAGGGGGTTTCGGTTTTTAAACTACGTTACTAAGTACACATTTGCTTCTAAACTTTAAAGCAGTGCTGAATGGCATTTGGATAGAGTTATAGCATTGCTTTAAACACACACGCACACCCAGACACACATACACCATGGAGGTAATCCAGTGACTCCTGCTGCACAGATGTGCACAAGAATGCTCTAAGTGATTAAGATAGGGCTTTAAAGTTAGCTAATTAGAAACATCTCTCTTTCTATGATCAACAATGATACTAGCTCTCAGGCCTGATTGGTGGAAATTCAAATTTAAATTTAGATTTAAAATTTAAGATGCACGCACAGACACTCTTGGGGCCTGCTCTTGTGTTTAACTGTCTTAGAGTGAGAGCCTTCCATACCTAAACTCCTTCAATGGGGTCAAACAGTTTAAAACATAGAATTCTGCTCATCTGATATTATTAAACTGAGCTTCTCATAAATAGCATTTCTCCTTTCTTGGAAGGAAAATCCACTAAGTCCTAAGTGTAATATTTAAGAACCTATCTTGATGGAGAAAAATCACTACCATTGTAACAAAATCTACACCACTTGTCTCTGATGAATGTCATGATCCTTTTTCAAAAGGCCACAGGGCACGTGAGAGGGTAAAATACAATAACCAATAGGAAACTGTTCAGCCTAGTGCTTGGCACAAGTAGTCGCTTAATAAAGGTTCACTTTTACCAAACCAAAGGTGATTGCTAAAGAAAGTGAACCTAGAGAGTTATAATAAATATGTGCTTATTTTTAAGTTCAAATTTTCTTTCAACAAGACTTAATAAATATCAATTTCTCAATCCACAAGTTACCCTGGAAAGACATTTCTGCCATTGGTGGTTTTCAAGGCACAAAGTTCCCAAAGGTCAACTGCAGCTGCTTCCCATTGGTCTCACACCCTTGACCCATGGCACATTCATAAAGAACACAAGGTCACCCCGAGTCTCCTGGAATGGTGGGGACAAGGCCATGCCTCCACAGATTAGCAGAGCAATCCAACTTGCCTGGTTTACTAAAGAATGGGACGATTTAGGTCATCTCCTAACAAATATATGCTACTCGTCTACTGGAAAATGCTATGAAGGTGTCTTAGAAAGAGGCATGCATACTTGATGCTGGGATTAAAGAAGCTGATGGTGGTAATGGTGAAGGCACTTAGGTAGGTGCAAAACTGTGGACCTTCCATCTTGTTTTAATTACGTTTTGTTCACAACTCCAGAGAGCTTGATAGTAATGCCAGTTAAATTTCCTTTTCACTTAAGTGCCACATATATCCTAAAAACAGGGCTGGGAGGGGAAGGAGGGTGTGTGTGTGTGTGTAAAAATTCTTCAGTAGGAGCGGGAGTTGAGCAAGACACCTTCGGAAGCAAATTGCCTTCTTGGATTCCAATCTCAGGGTCACCACCTAACGGTAAGTAAGCCTCGGTCACGAAAATCACCTAATTGAGCTGTTAGTTTTCAGTTGTTAAATGGGAATGTTGTCCCTTTTGTCACTTGTAGTGATTCTTCTTATTTTTTTTTAACCACATGAAGTTACATAAGTAAAGTACAAGAGCAACTAAATGTTATTGTGGGATAACAGTATGACTTATTGAAGAATGCTCTTTACAAATATTAATACATCCATTAGTTCTTCAAAACCACAGTTAGGATTATGGGAATAAACTGGGTGGAAAAAGCTGTCTAGAGTAGACTTTGTACTGTGTTCACAGAAACAGGTATTATCCTTCACAGCAATAAAAGTTGCCCATAAAACCTTTTCTAGAGGACTTCTCTACAACTAGCAAAACTTGATGGAACAGTTCTTTGTAATTTTAAATCATGGGGGAGGGTCTGAGTAATTTTCAAGACATAAATCATGTGTCACACATCTCTAAATCACCAATTATTAACCTGGCGACTTTGACTAGGCTTCAGGGAGTCCTTGAACCCCCTCTAATTATATAGAAAATTGCGTGTGTGTGTGTGTGTGTGTGTGTGTGTGTGTGTGTGTACTTATCTGCATTTTTGTAAAGAAAGAGCCAATAAATTTCACCTGACTTCTAATGGGATTTAGGACACCCCCATATGATTCAGAAGAATTTTATTCATTTCATAAATAGATTTTATATGACTAATCTTTGTTGGACACTGTTGTAAGCATGGGAGCAGGTGGAAGGTACGTGCTTGACCTCAACATTTTAGAGTCTAACAATTGACTTGACTATGGGAAGTGAGGTAGGATCCATCTCACCACCCTGCTAATTATCCTTCTCTCCTAATCCAACCCCACCCCATCTCATCTTTACCAGAGCTCACAGTCTCCTTGGGACACACTCTTCTTCATATAATCCATATTAAATGTCATCACCACACCTTCACCGATTGGTTCAATCAAAATGAGGTGCCTTCTCTACTCTTATCCTGAAAAGTTCAGTTCAAGGCTCACCTCCCTCAAGATGCTCTGTCAGAGACTCTTGAATGTTGATGACAACACATGCCCTGCTGCCTTCAAATACCTTCATTTTTCCTTCTCAACTAAAAAGTAAGCTCTAGAGTGATGCTTACAGATGATATTTTATACAGACTCTGCCTAGGCTGAGTCTACTCTCAATGTTAGTTTGTTTCCTGCTAGAAAAGATGAATAGACTGAAGGATGTCTCTCTGACCGAGATTAAACAGAAGCAGAAGGACATCTTCTTATAAGGAAATCCAATAGAAAAAAAAGATGTTAAGAAAGTAGAGGAAAATAAATGGTAAGAGAAGAGTCAGCAAAAGAGTATGTGCCAAGAGAGATGGGAAGTAAAGTGTGCAATTGGAAGTGTACCAGAGGTTCTGTGCTCTCCACGGAGGGTGATTGCAGAGGCACCACAAAGCTCTAGGAGGATTCTCAGACCTTAGGAGGCAGGCACAGTGCTGTTAGCAATTGCAGTCAGAAGAGAATCCTCACGGAGCCGGTTCACTCCTGTGAACAAAGCTGTAGCCAAGCTAAGCAAGAGGCAAGTTGTCTTCCTACAGCATGCATCTTAGTGGGAGGTGGAGCTTGCCAAGACTCAGAATGTACCCACTTCTGTTCATCCGAGTGGGAATGGATGCTACTGCCATACAAAGCTCATAGTGCTATGGAGCTTACCGTGATTGCATATCAGACGTTTTAAAATACTGGAGAGTTTTAAAATGCTAATCATGTCTAAGACCCATTCCCAGGAACTGTTTAATTGATATGGGATGGGCCCTGGGTACTGATATTTGTTCATTGCAAGTGATTCTAATGTGCCACCAGAATTGAGAATGGCTGTAATTGTCATCTAGGAAGCAAATTCAAGAACTGGTGGGGAGGGGTGGTGGGAGGGTATGGATGGGCGGTGTTTATTTCTTTTTTAAATACAAGGTCATAACCTTCAAAAAAGAAAATAGTATGTAAGGAGCAAACAGGGGGCTACATGGACAGGGCTAAGAGTTGGTTTTATAAACTCCAACAAAGGAAAGAATACTTTAGAAAAAGTGTTTTTCATGAAGCCAGAAAAGAATATCCCTAACTTGCCAATATCATCAAGATACCTCTAAGCTAAATTTTGGTAAGTGGAGGGGGAGAAAAACAGTCAGACATAATTGTAAATCCTGAAACCATAAGGGCTAAAACAAAGCAGCAAGTGGTAAAAATGTCAGAAGGTTCAGGGAAAACTTAAAGAGAAATCCACTAGGATGAAAACTTTGGGCCTGAGGGGTCTGTACGCCAATGCACAAAGTTTGAACAAGAGGTTGATTTAACTTGGAATTTTATTCAAGGTGTGCCCTGAAGGGGTATGAGTCACTTCTAAGCCTCTGCAAGGAAATGAGGGAGGGGAAGCAGTATAATAACTAAAAATGCAAGCTCTGGAATTTCTGGGTTCAAATTCTGGCCTTATCACTTATTAGTCGTGTAGCCTCAGTAGGCAAATTATTGAACTTACTCAAGCCTCGGTTTCCTCATAGGTAAAATGGAGAGAATTACATCTACCTCATAGGAAGTACTGTTAGCTTAGTATAATTTAGTATCAAACGCACTCAACAGAGGTTAATAATATAGTGCTGACTGTGGGATATAGTAATCACTTAATAAACCTAGCTTTGTAATATTAGTGCTATTGTTAAAAAGTCAAACTTGGTTCAAAATGGAAAAAGATTTGCTCAGAGGACAGAATAATGTACATCACAAAGATCATAATAGATTACAAACCCAAGGGTGAGAGCATTTTGGAAAAAAGAGAAAAAAATGGTGGTGATAGATTTTTTTTTTTTTTCTGGAAATGCACTGTAGACTGCCAGGCCAGGTAGAGGATGTGGTTTGGTAATAGAGACTACAAAACCGGCACAGAAGTAACACAAAGTAGGGGGCAGGACTTCAACCATGAGGACACCATCTGGAAGCCTTGCTTGGCAAAAACAAAACACTGGATAAATTCTTGACTCACTTCGCTAAGAGTTTAAGCTCTTAGAAGGCAGATGAAGCAAGTAGGGAAACTACTTTTCTGGACTTAAATCAGACAATTTGAGATGGAAGGGTGAGTAGGGGATGTGGAAATGATCAGGAACTTGAAAAGAAAGTGGCCACTTAGCATTGAGTGAAACTCTTAGCAACAGAGAGAAAATGTGGGGATGAAATGGAATTTGTTATAAGCTTAACTTAGAGAAACATTTCAAAGACCTGAGAGAACAGATAGATACGATCCCACGGAAAAGACAGTGTGGAAAGTACAAAACATATTCTGGATTATGAAATAATGGCTCATTCCAGAGAGATATAAATGAGGGAAGATGTCTGAAAGCAGACAGACCCCAGGATATGAGTGCAGCCATGTGGGTGCTGAGCAAAGCTGAGAAGAGTAAGACTTTATATATCCAGAATTCTTACACAGTCAAGAGGTCCCCTTGTTTTCTGCTGCTTGTTCTCTGTTCAGGAGGGTAGAATTAGGGTGAACTGTTATAGTGAGGGAATCTCATTTTGGATCTTTCTAAGGCAAAATGTATGGACCATCAGAGCCATCCATCCCCTTGAATGACTTCACCACTAAGATAGACCTCCCAATGGACTGTTTTTAAAATCTCTCTCTAAGTCCTGGCATAGTAATGCAAGTCTGGCTTCTAGGACATAGATTAAGTACCCCAGCAAAGTCGGGTGTTTCATCCAAGTGCACGCAAAAAAACCACCCACCCCTCCCCCACTCTATTATTTGTCTGCCTGTATGCTGGCCTGTAAGCTCCAGAGATGGTTCCACCCTGCTCACTTTTGTAGTGAGGCACGTAGCACTAAGGCTGGCACTGAACCAGTTAATCATTTGTTCTCAATTGGAATTCAGGCATTTGTCAGTGGCTGAGAGAATGAGAAGTGGTGGTCTGTCTCTGGATGCTAGAGTTGGCTTAGGAGCCCACCTCTAGTCCATGTTATCAGAAAATGCTATTTGAAAATGGAAAAAGCATCCCATTTGTTTAATTGAAATGGCTGATGCTCCTCGTTGCACCCTATTAAAAGTAGTATAGTATATATGTTTCATTTTCAAGCAGAGTTCAATTAAAGTCAGTGTTGTTCTGTCTCCTTTAAATTAAGTGGTGAAGAGCCATTCTTTTGTTTTGTTCTGTTTTAAGGGTAGGAGGGCTTGGCAATGACCACTTCAGTGACAGCCTGAAACAAATTCCCTTTTCTCGAGGTTTGGTCTCTCAAGAACATTCCCCAATGTTCACTGACAAGGAAATTAATCCATTCTGATGTACGGCTTAGCCATATCCTCTAGTCATCCATGATTACAGATAGCACTGCAACCCTCCACAGAAATCGTTTTTCAGTTCAAGGATAATAAAAATATTCCACACCTCTTATAAGCATATATGCTATTGCTTTCATTTCCATTATTAACGGATTATATACCTTTAAAAAGCACTGAATTTTAATAGTTAACAATTTAAATTTATAAAAGGCCATAGATATCATATAATAAAAAATGATCACCATCGAGTATCTATATGTCAAATGCAAAGAACATAATGATTATTAATTCACAAGGGAACATCATTTAACACTTGACAGGTGTTTAGAACTTCTGAGGCACATAGCTTCCAAAAAGCCAACAACAATGGTCTAAGTAAAAGAAAAGTTAAAACATTGTCTTCATCTCAATAGTTTCAAGGACAGTATTGGCTTATAATCAAGTTAGAAAAATTCCCCCCAAAAGAAAATATCAAATCGATTTAGTTAGAGCTATTTACTCTGAAAATTCAGGTCCTTTTTTTGTCCATTTAGGAATTTTTCATGTACTTTTGCTAAATGAAGCTGCAAAGAAAATGGGCATTTGACAGTAAATGGGACGCCCTAAATCACCCAGCCCTTCCTTATTTCTCTGCATCTTTTTATTCAACTAATATCAGAACCAGAGAATATAATTTCCTGGCTGGTGGAAATCCCTCTAATCAGGATATTTAGAAGTGATGTCTCCTTTAACTGGACTCCTTTTGTATTGTATACAATGCAGAGGGAAATGCTATCATAACACTTCAATAGTTAAGTGACTTTATGAGAAAAATAGTTCCAAATGTTTCTAAAACCTTCCAAACCGCACCAAAGAACATTATCGTAATATTATGTTTCCCCATTGCCTCCATTATTTAAGCTTGCCTCTCTTGAAATGATACTTGGATGAGAAACTTAGGTTTATGTAATGTATAAATTGTTTCAAAAGGAAAAGCCGTGGCTGAGTAATTATTATGTATGTAGACATGCCAGATAATTCAATGTTTTCAATAGCTTTTCTGTATTAATTGACAAAAGAGTATACTTAACGCTTTTGGTTACTAGAGCTTTTAGGGAGAACTTATTTTTTTTTTGTCTCTAACCTAAACTATCCGAACAGGCATTGTATAATTCTATTATATATAGTACTGAACATAAACAAAAATGTCATAAATAATTACATATCATGTTACATTGAAAAACTATCTACAGTTTTTGTACAGTAGATCTGTAACATACATGCATAGCAAATCATTTATTAAAGTAATAACAATACATTTCAGTGAGTCCAGTGTCAAAAAGAACCTTAGTGGTGGGTTTAATGTCACACTGAGCCCTATGCCGCTCCCTCTGCAACTATGAACTGCCCCATTTCAAGTGCTTTTGCAGCAGGCATTTTGGGGTGATTATAGGCAGTATGTTCAAAGGCAGAAACAGCTCAAATGCCCATCAATGGATCAGGAAAGAAACAAGTGGCAATATACACATACTATAGAATATTATTCAGCCATGAAAAAGGACAGGAGTGCTGATACATGCTGAAAGATGGATGAACTTTGAAAACATTGTGCTAAGGGAAAGTAGCCAGACAGAAAAGGTCACATAGGGTATAATTCCATTTCTATGAACAGGAAAATCCACAGAGACAGAACACAGGCTGGTAGTTATCAGGGGAGGGAGAGGGGGACGAATGGGAGAAACTCGTTCCTGGATAAAGGGTTTTACTTTGGAGTAATGGAAATGTTTTAGGGGCTAGATAGAATTGGTGGTTGCACAACATTTGTGAACAGGCTAAATGCCACTGAATTGTTCACTTTCAACTGGTTAATTTCATGGTATGTGAATGTCATCCCAATAGATTTTTTATACAAAGTTAAATAGCAAACATTTACTGTCTACCACATAAGAAGCAATCCAGTGCTGACTGAAACACAAAGAGCATGAACACAGTCTGTGTGCCGGGGTGCCCTCACCCTCCAGGCCTGGGAGGAGGTGTGTACCACAAGCAGTGGGACCCGGTGATGGCTGCACATGTCACACAAGCCAGAAGGAGATGCTGTGTGTGCTGAAGGCTGTGTGTGCAGGAACAGAGAACAAACGAACAAACTAGTGCACTCTGTTCTGTTTTAAACCTTGAAGAACCCTTCTTAAACTTTCATACAATATTCCACAGACACATGTTTCAGATAACCATCTCAAAATGTAATATAACACTTATCAATGCCTAAGAAAAACAATTTTCTACTTTATTATCCAACCTTTTTAGACATGTGTAATGCATTCAGACAAAAAGAGAAAAAGATTCTGGAATTCTGGCAATTTGATAAAATGGATATAGACAGCTCCTTATAGCAATGCAATGTTTCAAGTCTCATTAGAACTCTTTTTTTAGCACAACACTTCAATAACTAGATGATTTTAGAAGAAAAAATAATTCTACTGTTTCCTTTTCAGAAAGAGTATGGACTTGAAATTAACAGCATTTCATTCAAATCCCAACTCTTCCATCCACTGTGTGACCGTGGTCAAAATATCAATCTCTCTGAGCCTCAGTTTCTTTATCACAAGAAAGTTAACGCTTAGACTTTTGTAAATTAAATTATAATGGCTATGCCTGACACATGGCAAGTGCTCAAGAAATGTTTTTCCTTAACCTCACCTGCTTCTCTCCCTAGTAAAAAATAATCATTCATTGTTGTGAACATCATATAAAATCAATAACCAAGAATGATTATCCTGTGGTAGGAGTTTCTTCATTATCCTTTGAGATTGAGTTCATAGCATTTGATATATACATGTATACTGGATGTGGAGAGAAGATTAGACGATTAGATGGCAAACGGTTTGAAAATGTCCTCAAAGCATTTTATGCATGGGTAAGTGAAGAGTTTAAGAATCATTCCCTATAGTTATGGTGACATAGCTATGACACAGTTATGGTGACATGGAGACATAGCAGCAGACCCCATCACAGGGAGACACAGAGCATGTGACTTTGTAAGTAGGTATTAGTTTCTTATTTCAATGCCAGTTCTAAAAATGTTTTGCTTCTTCAATAGTTAAAAAAAAGGAATACAATTCTCTCTATACCTGTAGAATCTCCAAAGACATGAGATAAAGTAGTGTAGCTTCCTGTTCAACAATTTACCCATTATTTGGCACTTTCACAGAAATAAGAAACAACTACAATGTACCCAAAAATGTATGCAATGGAACATTGAAAAATATTTAAGAGAATATTATTCCTGCTTTCTGAGGAACTTATAATGTGGGTGGGAGAGGGTCATAACAGCAGCAACGATCATAAAGTCTTGAAAAAAATAATTTTTCCTCTGGATTTACAACACACATAGTTTTAAACTGATACTGCATAGGAAATTAAACATGGATTTTATCCTTAGATAGAAATTAATTTAAAATTAAAATTAAGGGAGAGTGTACGAATTTTAAATTATTTTGTAAAGGGTTATGAAGAAGCACAAGATGGAGAGAGACAGCTTACATGACAGTAAACACAACATGTGAAAGAACCTTTGTTTTTACCTACTTTATATCAGGAAAATCATCTCTCTCCCTGGCATTTATGTTAATTTTGGCTCTTGTGACCACATAATTGAAAATTTTATTCAACCATTGAATTTGAGGCCTGATAGGGGCCAGGGAAATTATTTAGTTTTACCCTCTCATTTTTCAAGTGGGGAACTAAAGGTCTAAAAAGTACCTTCTTTTTAGACCTTTTTCTGGAAAATACTAGTTCCTCAGAATTTTAATAAGTGTTATCTGAAACAAAAATCTGTGGTTAAATAAGTTTCAAAAATATTAGATTTAATAAAGTTACGCTGATTTGTTTACTGCAGGAATTCTCAAAGACTTGAATATGCAAACATATTTTGTGAATATTCATAGGAGATAAAGTGTGCAGTTCTGTCTCCACCCCCATTTTTTTTTTTAAAGAGCATTTCATGAGACCACAGGTATAGAACACACTTTAGGGAACGCAGCTCTACAAAACTTAACTCATGGATATGACTAAATGGGCTCTGACTTTGTCAGGGTTGGGATCAGAACCACTGGGTTAGGGAACTTACTTCCCACTGTCATCACTCTGATAACCCCCTGAAAGAGAAAGAACAAGTTTCAAGTTTGAGGTTTCCTCTAAAAAAAAAAGGCAAACTATATTTTACAGTAAGTTCTTTGTTCAATAATGGAAGATAAAAATGTATTTTCTGAGAAATATTCACAAATCGAATGTGCCATTTGCTATGGTGCCTGGGAGTAATGCCATGTCTTTGATGTCACCCCATATAGTGACTCTTCTACTGGCTTCTGTCTGTGACATGCCTACTAAGTGGAGGTTTACAGGGGCCAGAAAGGCAAAGAAGCGATTGTAAGGGCTGTGCTATCCATTTCCAATATGTTGGCCTGCAGCAGTCCTGGCTTTAACTTCTTTCAATCGACATGTTTTTGTTTGTTTGTTTGTTTTAAAGTGATCCACTGGGCTGAAGGCTTAGAAACTTGCACATTGGAAACCACTTGATGAAATGTCATTGAAACTACTTGTGTTTTTCTGGAAAGCTATGGCCGACTTGCTGAGAACCTAGTCTGCTTTGAGAACTATGTGCCACTCTGTCAGAATAATAAAAATAGGGGATATGCATTCTTAATTTCTAACAGCAAACCGTTATTCAGGTAATATATCCCCTTTGCTTCCATGGACTTTTTTTTTCTTTAAATATTTCACAAAATAAGGAAATGAAAATTGACTTTTGAATACTTTTAAAGTTTAAATTATTTTTAAAGGAAATGCCCAGTATTCAGTTTTAATTATAAAATATATGCATGTGTGTGTAAGTATGCATGCATATGAGTTTGACAGCAATAATAACTGTACTACTCTGAGAATACAACAAATCCCAACTATTGTTTTAAAGAAACTGTGCTGTGCCTTCATGATTATTTTATTTTATGATAACTTGTTTTTGCTGCAGTTAACTTACACTTGACAATGTCCATTTATTTCACAAGACTTATGTCAACTTCTAAAACAAGAAAACAACATTTAAAATGGTTTCTCCCTGCAGTCTGACCCATTTGGAGGTCTAGGACCCTGTTTGTTTTTAAAGAACACTCTTCTCTTGTCCACTCTACACACTAAAACTTTCCATGCTAGTGCGCAATACATGTGATTAAGATCCTAAAAGTTCATGGATGAAAAGACAGGAGGACCTTGCAGTAAGGTGTCAGAAAAATCCAATAATAACTGGAATGGAAAAAAAAGAAACAGAAAGAAAGATGGAATGGAGCAAAATAAAAGTTTATGAGCAAAGAAGCTTAAGTAGGTGAAAGTCTAGAAACCCAAGGGTAGGGACAGAAAACAGAGACTTCAAAGAAAGGACTCAGTTATCAGTTGATGGGAAGAACTCAAACTCAGATACCAACAGACTTGTCAGTAACTCAAATCTCCTTACTTAATATGGGAAATGCAGAGCATGACTCTTAGACAGTGAGGCAGATTTATTATCCTTGTGTTTCATTTTGTTAAAAGACATTACTAACCTCTTCTAAAGTGTACTCGTTATGTTGATATCATTGAAAATATCTGAGTACACCTGTGGTCTTCGGAGTTGGTCACATAATTTTTATTCCATTCATTTGTTTGTTCATTCATTCACGTATGTCTTTAAGGAAGATAGACTGTGCCAGATACTTGGCCAACACTGTCACTGCCCTTGAGATTTTCACAGTCTTGTATACTAACCATACTCAAAGTTGCTAATTTTTGGGGTTGAGGCATTTTAACTCATAACAGGAAGTCAGCGTTCAAAAGAAGCTCACTGTGATAATCAACCTGACACAAAATCTTAGGTCCCAGTCAGGAATAAAGCTTATTTTCTTGGGTAGTTTCTAAATTATTTAGAAGATTTCCCAAAATATTTTAAGAAATGACATCAGTATTGAAATAAGTGTAGTTTTGTGAGAGCATAGTTTGAAGAACAACGCTCTTTGCATAAATGATTCCATTCAAAAGAAAAATATTGAGTAAATACCTGCCACATACTAGTAGCGTACAATATACTCTCAGGGTGAAGCTCTATAAAGCACAATCCTTGCTGTTAAAAACTTACGTCCTAGTGGAAAATAGTTATAGTCAACCAGAATGGAAGACAGACTCTAAGCACCACATCTGTTCTTACTATTAGCAAATCTCATTAGCATTTTTGTAGTTGGCATTGATCTGTGGATACAGCGATACAAAATGTGACCCTTGACTTCAAGGAGCTCACAGTCTAGTGAAATAAAGAAGTAAAAAGGACAATTTCAGTGTGGTGTAGTGAGAGCTAAGAGCAGTGTTGGTGACAGAGCACTGGAGGGGAGGAACAGTAACCAGTTTAGAGGAGGCTTCCTAGAGGAGCTCTGAAAGGTATGCGAGTGAGCCCCTGAGAGGGAGGGGTACAGTTCAGGCAGATGGCAAACTACCTGAAGGGGGCAGAGAAAGGGGAGAGAGGAGAGACAGAGAGGGGGAGAGGAGAGAGAGCACATACAACCTGTGTGGGGAGCCTGGTTCAGGAGGGCAGGATTGCAGGATTGGTGTGTGCACGGGGAGGTGGATAGAGGGTGCTGCAAAAGAAGGGAGGCTAAAGAGACAGTCTCGAAGGCCCCACACACCCTGCTGTGGACTTTGGTCTTTGTGGAGAGGCCAAAAACACTACAGACAACTCTCTACAGGAGTTCTGAGAAGATACCTTTCGGTTGGTGTGTGTTTTCCAGGGAAACTTTCAACAGTCTCAATGGCACTTCGGGTCAGGATAGTTGGGCATGCTGGTCGGAGAGAAAAAGGGAACTGCGGGCTAGGCTGCGTCTGAGCACTGGGAACAGTGTTAGACCAAGTGTAGAGGAGGGAAGTCAGTCCAGCTTGAAGGAGAGGTGCTGACGGGTAACAAAGCAGTGACATAAGGCAAGAGATAGCGGAAGGCCTCAAGGACGGAAGTCTTATGGAGCTTAAATGTTGGCCACTTAAGAGAGAACTTGAACCTGGATGGACTGAAAATATTGAGTTGTCAGAAAAATCATGATGCATTTTTGCAACGAAAAACATAGAAAAAATACGTCATGGCTTTTCTGACAACCCAATAGTAGCATCATTTACAGGAAAAAAAAAACAAACAAACAATGATATCAAAAGCAGAGACAGAAAGAGGAGGGGAGGCTGGTGTTAGAAAGAACACAAAGGGTTCAGTTTTGGTCTTGTCTCAGGGACTCATCACCACACCTCCTAAGGTCATAAGTACTGAAAAACGAGCTTTAACTTACTGTCTCCTTTTGGTGTGTTTTGTGTGGCCAGCCAGTATGTAGAAAAAGACACCTGTTCACAGATCTATTACAAACCAAAGGGTTTCATAAGGGCCTTACAATGGCTAGCCTGGGTTACAAGACTCCAGGCACAATCAACCCAAGCTAAGCCTCTTTAGGTCACCTTTCAGTGACCTCACCCCAACACCCTTTCTTTTTCCTTAATGGAGAAATATTTGATCATCATATTCCTTCATTTCTGAAATGACTACAGTTGGAGTGGTTAGTTTCTATATTGATTAGAGTCTTTAAAGTATGTGAATATGTATGTGTGAGTATATATAGTGGGGGTGCCAAAGAAACAAAAAACTATTAAACTTGTAATACACAATAAATACCAATAACAAAAGATGAACACAAGTCACGTTTGACTTCTGCAATTACAAGAGGTGCTCAAAGTGGTTACCATCAGCATCCAGACACTTCTATATATATATATATATGTGTGTGTGTGTGTGTGTGTGTGTGTATACATATATATATATATGTATACATATAGATATACATATATATATATATATATATATATATACACACACACACACATACACACACACACACACACATTTTTTTTTCGACCAAGCAGAAGATGGGATATTTTTCATTAGAAAATATACAATAAACAAGTCCTTTTTAAAAGTAACCTAGCTCTGATGCCAAGGTAAAGCTCTTATGCCAGCATCTTTTTACTGTCACTTTTTAGCTTACTGACCAGCAGTCCTAAATCATCTACTTTGTTATCAGTTAACAGAGAAGCAAGTCATTTGAGAGAGGTTGCTTAAAATGAATTGAACCTGCCTCGATTTTTGTCGATGGGATAAACCCACATTTATAGAGCCATATCTGGAATTACATCGCTTCAGGAAAAAGGACAATGGCTCTGAAAACCTTTTAGGGTACGCTACCTGTCAAATCTGTGAACCGAGCCCCGGCATCACATCAGTTTTCTTAGGGCAGTGGTATTCTCTAAATTATAGCAGGAGACCAGTTTTTTTCCCCCCTTTTCTTTTGGCTCCTTAGATCAAAAGAAAGGTGTACACTTTATTTTTAATCCCATTACTTCACATGAGCCCAGACAGAACATCAAAGACAAGGTATGCAGGTTTAACCATTAGCACCAACATAATCCAAAGCTGAAAATCTCTTCCAGATAGCTACCTCACTTTGAAATAGACCACATTTGTGTTGTGCAAAGTCAATATTATTCTCTACTGTGTTTTAATTTTCACTGTGCTTAAAAAGAAAAACATATCCCAGATATGTGATTTTGCCCTACAGCATCAAGCATGAGTTTGTAGGGCAATCTAATATTATTAGAATAAAATGCAATTCACATACACTTTTCTAGTTGGCTCAGCCGTCCATCTCAATTTCATAAAGGAAGGAAAGTGAATCGAATGCAGTTGCAAATCATATTTGAGGAGGGCAATGCTTCTCCACATCTGAAGTCTATTGAAAGCCCATGAGTAAGAACTTGGGAAACAAATCCTTTCTGTTCAAAAGATGTGTCAGTGGGGAAATTCTCAGAAAATAGCACACAATTCATCAGAAATCACGCATTTCTTTTCTAAGCCAGATAATAAAAGAAAGTTGCACTTTTGAATTCTTTCCAAAGGGAACTAAATATAAGTACATACAATAATTGATAAAGATTTTGCATTAGAAAATGTACCATAAGCAGAGGAGAGATAAAAAAAAATACTTAACAACTAGATAGCCTGGGCACCAACCATCAGATTGTATAATGGCAAAATAACTTGTACAGATGTGTTGGTGTACAGCCTTGGCTTCAAAAATGTCCCATATTCTTAGATGAAATACAGCTGGTTTTGTGGAATGTGGTGGTTAACTTGAGACTTCCCAGTAACATCATTATCATCATTACACCAGCAAGAACAAATGTTCATTAAGTTTCTAGAACTTGCAGTGGAATAATACTCCTAGTCTCTGGAATACAAAGAGGTTTACATGTGTGAGATAGCATTTATGCCTTCAGGGCTCCTCCGCAGGGGAGACAGATTGGGGTGTATACCTAGAAACATAAACTAAACAAATCACAAAGTAACCCATGCTTAGTGCTAAAGAGTGGCCACAAATGTTAGGGAATTTCTGAAGAGGAGGCTCCAGCTCGGGACCAGGAAAAAAAATGGAGTTACCTCATAGAGAAGGGAGAAGCTTAATTTGGTAAGTATGGTCTGGCCTCAGATAAGAATTGAGGAGACAGGAGGGCATTTCAGGAAAAACAGAACATTAACTGAATGCTTAATACTAGGAGGGAGGGAAGGAAGGAGGAGAGAGAGTGAAAGATCAAATTATCCTTATTTAGTCTTCTCAGCACTTGTCTTTTACTCTTATTTTACCGAGAAAACTGGCTCAGGGAGATTAAATAAGTGTGTGCATCTATTAAATGGTAGATCCACGGTTTGAATCCAAATTCTAGTCCATCTAAAGTTCCTTCTTTTTCCAGAATACCAAGGTGCAGCAATTAGAAGGTTGAACGCTAGGAGCAAATTGCAAAGGAAGAAAGCAATGCACATGATATACCTGGAGAAGCATGAATGTATCCACTGGAGCGCATAGAGGGAAAAAGTGAGAGAGGAGGCACGAAGGGAGGGACTGGATGGCTTTAGGTGTGGGCTGAGGAATGTTCCTTTGTAGGTAGTAGTAACTAAAGATATTAATGTAGTGGGGTTATACTGGGTGATGTTTTAGGAAGGTTAATATACTCATAGTACAGGGAAGATTAAGTTCATTTAGCCAGAGTATGAAAGGAAAGGTTAAGTCTAGAAGTAGAGCAAAGTATAATAGAAGATTGTTACACTACGCAGACCCGGGCTTTATGATGTTAGTTTCAGCAAGAATTAAGGAGAAAGCCAAGTGTGAGACACACTTTCTAACCAGTTATGATACATGGTCATTGCTGAGTTTACAATTTTGAAATCACCAAATCCAAGGCTGGTATAAACTAGTAGACTTAACAAGTTCATATGGTATAGCTAAAGAAGACTATTTCCTGAATGTAGAAATGAAGGGCTGTCCTCAAGTGTTACATGTGGAGAATCATAACCAATCTCTATGAACAGGCTCTCCACATGGACTTAAATGAATGGGCAACTTACTAACCCTATGTTACTAACACTATGAAATCAAAACCCTGAAGACTGAAGACCAATGAATTTGATATTGAAAAATGAGAAATGATGCTAACATTATCAGACCAAAGTACATGTTCATTTTATCGATAGATGGCAGATCGATATTTGGAGAGAATGAAATATTAGCTACATAACAACTGGTAAAAGTTAATAAATTCAGGATTTTTTGTTTTTCATTGTTTTTAATTGAAGGGTAGATATGATCCACTATTGTAACAAAATCTATTTCTACTCTTGCACAGAATTAAATTAGATAAAACTTAAAACCATGTTTCTAAATACGTATGCTAAGACTACATCACATGATATAGCATACTTTAAGAAGAAAAGTCACTCAAAAGAACTTCAGTAACTCTCCAACTTTGAGGTAGGTAAGCTTGGTTCCTTTTAAATTTGACCAGACCACATAATACAGAAATGTAAGCAGAAAAGGGTAAAGAAAAAAGAGGTGGTTTTTTTTTAGAAGGCTGCCCAGTTAACTCTCATTAAATATTGGAAAATAGTCAAGGTGGAGAAAGGGAGGGAGGAAGGGGGAGAGAGATAGAGAGAGAGAGAGAGAAAGAGCACTATTATATACTGATTTTCTTTTGAAGATTCTAATACTCCTTTTGAAAACACTGTGGAATGTTCATTCTATCTGCTGTGTAGTGTATGTCTTTGTCTGTCCGTCTGTCTCACTTGGAGCAGGATTAATCACAGAAGTGACCTCTCTCAGGAGTACAAATCAAAAGTCTAGATCATTTGGTAAAAGAGGTGTTCAAAAACCAGGACTGATATGAGTGACTTGAAACTAGAGATCCATCCTGAAAGCTCTGTGCAAATGCAGCCAGGAGAGCTCTGCCTTTGAGAAGGAAGAGAGAACGAAAGCAAAGGCTGTGCTCCAACCACTCAAGGAAAGACTTTGTCTTTCTTTCTTATGTTTAGTTACAAGCCACCCACAATATTTATATCAATGTTGGGTTGACCTTCCCAAAATTCATGATAAAATCATCATGTAAGGATTTCAGAATCCTGCAAATGTCTCTAGCTTAGGATAGAATTTACGTAACTTGAAGATTTCTAAAACGCGAGTGGGATTCTATGTAGCCATGTGATAACCTGAGTAATGAATATACATTAATTTTCTGACAACTGGTATCACTGTCATCTCTTTATATTCCTAACAGTATTCTATGACTTCATGTACATTCCTAGCTTGATTTTTTTTGGGTCAAATATTTGATATGTATTTCATTATAAAGATGAAAGACAATTACAAAGAAAGTTTAATGTTTAGGAAACTGTGTAGAGCATTAGGTCATCTGGAACCCTACGGCTTACGTGTATTACAGTAGCTAACTGATGGCTAACGTGGCTTTCTTTCACACTGCAGTCAGATGAAACTGTTTGTTCTCCATTTGTGAAGCCATTCACCTGTTTGTCCCAAACTACCTCTTTTGGTAGAGAGACAATGAGGCATTTAATCTTTCTACTCAAAGCACAGTATGGAAGTAATAAGATAAAAAAGGAAAAAAAAAATTAACTACTTAACTGAAAATAGCAGTTTCTGGGATACTTAGCGGAGTTTAATGACAAGGCATGTCAGGATTCCTTTTGCACACACACTGCGCTATCTCTATAGATGCTTGACAAATATATATAGTCAGAGGGGAAAACAAGCCGTTAGGCCAGTTTAACACGCTGTGTAAATTAACTGTGACAGCAACATGTGCAAGTGGGTATTTGCTGCTATTTCCAAATGGTTTATGGTGGCACCCTTCCAAAATTGCTTATTAATATTACTATTACTGTTATTGTTAGAAAGAGACTATTATAAGGAAATGGACATTTGCTTTTCATTTTGAAAGCATACTTCACATTCTTGAACTTAACCCGATGTGCCATCACAAGATGGAAAACCAACCCTTTATTAATCACTCAACGATACAAAGCAATTGTAACTTGTAGCAAGTACTCTCTCCTAACTATTAAGGGAAATACCAAATAACTCTATGCCTTTGGATTAATTTTGGGAAGTTCATTGAGTCTTTGAAGAACGAAATAGACTGATGTTTCAGACCAGATGATAGAATGCTATTTTTCACACTGTTTTGAAATCTACTCTAAGACAGGAAAGACACAAAGTATGTCTTAAATGCCCAGCAGATGCCTCAACAGATGAGTTGCTGAAAGAAATAATGCAAAGACCCTGGGGAGTCAATACACTAATGCTGAGCTGGATGTATGTACCTCAAACAGTTATGGAGTAACACAATATATTATACAGTCAAGTGACGACCTGAGTGATTAATATACATGGACTGTGGGAATTCAGAGAAGGGAAAGTGCAGTGTAGGATAGAGTCGCTCATGGTGATGACATGCCAAATGGAGAAAATGGCCCTTCCTCTGTCCTTCCTTTTGTTTCAAACATTCAGTCATTTCACAAATATTTGTTGCACTCTTACTAAGTCAGGACCAGTGGCAAACAAGACAAAAAGAATCCTGTGGTGTCTCCATGCTATTCAAGGGTGGGGGAGCTGAGGGGACGGTCAGCACACCTATAATTACATGAGTAAATTATTATAAGACTATTTGAAAATGTATTACATTTCTACAAAGAAAATAAATGTAGCTTTATTTCATGGGTCACGTCAGGCTTTAAAATAAACCAAACAGTAAAAAATCTCATGATTTAACATTACTTCATTAGTTGTTCACCTCTGATCCCAAATCAGTGCTATAAAGGAGTGCCATGGTCTTGGTTCTCTTACCTGCCCACCTGCCCACCAGCCATCACACTCCTGCCCCCGCCCCCACTGCGTGGGCGAGGTCCCCCCCCTCCCTATCGCTTGCACATGCGCTCGCGCTCTCTCTCTCTCTCTCTCTCTCTCTCTCTCTCTCTCTCTCTCTCTCTCTCACTCTCGCTCTCGCTCTCTCACACACACATACACACACGAAGGTCTTATCTGAGACTACATTTTCACATAGAATCACCTACTTTATAACTCATACTTAAAGTGATGGGGTAGCTAAATCGTCAGAAGAAAGTGAAGTGACAGTTTGCCTACTGGTGTTAGCATTTGCTGTAGCTATTCCTGGCACTGGGCAACACATGTTTTTAATAAACTTGTAAAAACAGTGTAGATCTAGCTGTAAATATGTTTTGCTTGGTAATGTAGGCTGAATATAATGATTAGATTGACAGTTGTTGGGATTTTCCCCCCTAAAAAAAAAACATCACAGTAAAATACAAAGAGGAATAGTTTGAATGATGAGGCCCAAGACCGTATCATGATACCAACACAGTGTTGATAATTATTGTTTATGACAACAGTCAATTTACAGTAAAAACAGGCTGCTGTTTTCCTTGTTCACGGCATTACATGTTTTGTTTAGTCTCTTAGAAATACCCAGCTCCACGTGAGGTAGCCTATATCTATAATTAGAAGTAGGCCACGCAATCAGATGCCTGTCAATACTGCGGTAAGCAGCTAAAAAAATAGAGCAAAAATTGAGGATACTGATACATGACTTGGAGAAATTATCCTTTAAAGCAACATATTCACTTTCGGTTTTCATTATTATCAGTAAAATGCATTGGCCACCAAAAGATATGTAAATAACTGGTAAAAATATACACATAATAAATAAAATTATGAGTATTACCTACTAATAGGACATTAACCATCAGTGAGCTAAATCCAAACTTGGCATGTCATTTAAAAACTTCACATAAGGGGCCGGCTGAGTGGCTCAGTTGGTTAAGAGCTCGCTCAAGAGTTTGAGCTCTGAGCAACAGTGGTTCGAGTCAGCCCGAGCTGAGCAGCCGCGGAGCTGCCAACAGGTGGCGGGATGGCTCAGCTAAAAAAAAAAAAAAAACAAAACTTCACATAAACTGAGGTTGCCAGTTGGGAGGGGGTGGGGATGAAGGAGAGGGGAAGGGATGAGACAATATAAATTGGTAACTACAATATGGCCTCAGGGATAGACAAGACAGTCTGGGGAATATAATCAATAATGTTATAAATATTTTTTAGGGGGCCAGATGGACTCATGTCTTGTTAGGGAGACCACTTCATAGACAGTGTAGAGGCCTGACCACCGCACTGTATATCTGAAACTGATGTTGAATAATACTGTATGTCAACTATAATTATATATACATATTGTCTCGGGACATGGAGTAGAGAGCGGGAACGGATTCAATGGAATTGTAATACATAAGCATGATATCGGGGGTGGGAGGGCAATAGATGGGGGGAGGGGAGTTGTTACTTTGTGAGGGGTGAAAAGGATAACTATTGCATTGTTCTGTACACCTGAAACTAACAATAAAATAAAAAAAATAAAAATAAAAACTTTACATAGATATTCAATGGAAATTTTCTGAGATTTTAAACTTTACTTCCTCGGACTAACAGCCATGTTCTGTAGAAACACATTTATTAAAAATTACTTGTCAAAAAGGCTCTTTTGTAGCTAAAGGATTATTGTGTAGTTCCCATTCAAACAGAATAACATAGAATGTTAGCAGCTTAATAATGTTCATGGTAAAATATCAGAGACCAATACTTCTTAGGTTTGGAATACGTGAGCCAAATATTGTATTTAGCATACAAAGAGAAATCAATTGTATACACAGGTGAATACAATTAAATACGCCATCTATTTAATAAAGACATGGTAGACACATAATAAATTTAAATCTATGGGTAATATGGGAGTGAGACAGAAGAAAGAAATTTATAAAACAAAATTCTGTCCTCTAAAAGCCAACAATCTGGAACATTTATGGAGAGTCACAGGTCTATAGATCTTATTACCTTATTAATAATAATAATAATGTCTAGATTTGGAATTAAGTCCTAATCAAAATCAATAATGATCAATTTCACTGTCGTACTTTTGTTTTTCTGCTGACAAAACAGAACGGCTAAGAGATCTTTTTAAAATTAACTGTATGTAAAGGGCCAGGTAAACTGTTAGAACACAAACTACCTTCAAATTTTAGATAGGCTGTCAAGAGAAAAATCTTCTATATGTCCCCAAAGGGGAGCAGAAAGAACAATGAAGGAAGCTATAAGGAAAGAGATTTTGGCTCCAGGGAAAAATAAATTCTAGTAATCAGAGTTGTCGAAAAATAAATCAGCGACTCTAGCAGGTAATGAGTTCTCTACTATTGCATGAAGCAAGCACTGGCTGGGCCTCTACTTGGTGGGGATGTTATACAGAGTATTAAAATAGTTGAGAGGGGAATACCTTTATGACTAAATGGGTTAAATGTTAGTAATAATGGTGGCAGTAAGGGTGATAGATTTATAAAGCATTTAACTCAAAATGTGAGACAAAAAGGGCATTGATTTTTTAAAAATCCACTTCTCCTTCATTCTTGTTTTAAATTACAGTAACTAAGGCTTTACAGCTTACCTAACTTTTATAGGAATCTATAACTCTTTCCCCAAATAGACTGAATCTTATTTTTTGTCAGTAGTCAGGGGTACTGGTGAAGCTGGTTCATTTTCCTTTCAGTCAGTACAGGTGTACACACACACAGACACACACACACAGGCACACACACATACAAACACAGATATACACAGTCACATACACACTCACAACACACAGATGTTACTCTGTTTTCATTGTCTCAAAGTCCACATATTGTTCTTCAGCTTTCTTTTATTTTTTACATAACAATATATCATGGATACTTTTTTGATTAATAAATAGGGATGTACTTTTCTTTTTAACAACTGCACAGTATTCCACTACATATATATATATATATATATACATATATATATATATATATATATATATGAATGACAATCTATACTAATAGACATTTAGGTTGTTTCTAAAATATTACTTCTATAATACTTGCAAAAGATTCTCATCATCCTTGCATATTCACCTTGATGTTATGCTAGTGTTTCTTTAGCAGAGATAACTATAAATGGGTTTATTACGTCATAGAGCATGCACACTATACACTTTGATAGAAACTGCCCAGTTGCCACATAGTTGTAACAATACCCTAACAACCAGGTATGAAAATACCCATTTCTTCACCTCTTACCAGAAACTTTGCATTTTCCTGATCATCACCATGTACAAAGTGTCATGATAGGACCATGAGAATTGCAAAGAAGAACATGCCATTTCTCCCATAATCTGTTGGTAAGACTTAAAAAAAATACACATTAAAAAAAGAGCTAATAATACAAAGCAGAATAAAGTCACTGAGACAGAAAATGCTGCATGAGGAAGTAGAGGTGACTCCGAGGTTTTTGGAGAACAGGGAGGGTTTAAACAGAGCTGCAAGGCATGGGCAGGACCCTGATGGCCAGAGACAGGTGGAAGGCAGTGTAGGTGGGTGGGAGTGATTACAAATGTCAGGACGAGATAACTTTGGATAAAGCAGAAGATATAAGTAGTAAAATAGGTTCACATTTTATTCTCTCTTACACTGCTTTCTTTTTCTTCATATCATGTATAATTACCCAAAATTATCTAGTTACACATTATCCAGGTATATGGGTACTTGTTCACTGCCCGTGTCCTCACTGCTGAGTCTCCAGGTGCTAACCCATGCCAGTACAGGTAGACCCTCAGTAAATGAGTTCGCGAAAGAAAGGGATGATGTCATGCTGACATCACTGGGTGGAGTCAGAAACGGCCGGGGAAAGAGTCTGAATTGACGGGCCTTACATAGAAGTTGGGAAATAATCACAGGGTAAAACTGGGAGCACGAGGTGATGAAATACAGTGGTGTTTATGAGGATGGGAACTTCATCTGGTTTTGTTATGCAAGATGAACTGGCCTGGTGGCAAAACTATAAGGCCAGCAGGAAGATTTTTACAATATTACAGGAGCTAAAAAAAACAAACCTACGAGTGGGTGGAAAGAATATCCTGAAAGAAAGAGCAAAAGTTTGCTGACAAAATAACTAATACTAGCTACCATTTAAGTGAGTGTTTAATTTGTGCTTATTTTGTGCTAATCACAGCAAATATATTTATTTTATATTGTGTGACAGACATTGTTATCCCAGTTTTTAAAAAAAGGAAAGTGAGGTACAGAAAGGTTCAGTAACTCATTCAGAGTCACACAGCTAGTAAGTCCCCAAACAGGAATCCTTCCTGATTCTTTGGCTGTAAAGCTTGTGCTCTTTCCTTTATCTTAAAAGAATAAGCATGGGATCTGGGCATAGGGGAGGCAATACCACGCGTACATTTCATGTCCAAACTCTGGTATTCCCAAGAGAAAAGAAAACGATCAAGTGTGGACTAGGTTAGTGTTTTCAGGACCAATGCATGGGTCATGAAATTAATTTAGTGGGTTATCAGCATAAAAAAAATGAAACAGATATTGTAAAGAAAAAACGAAAACATTAAAGTGAATTGCCCATAGTATTATTTCATATATATATGCACGCATGGACTGCTTTGCTAAAAGCTTAATAACAGTACCTTAGATGCAAACAAGGCACCATCGTTTACAACCAGGTTTTCTTTTCATCTTCATTTTAATAATGAGGACTCTGAGGTCAGAGTAGCAGAGCCACGACGTGAAACCAGGCCTTCCACTCTCAGCCCCAGAATCCTCTTTCCAGCTTAGCAGCTCTGCATCAGCAAAGTGGGGAGGCGAGTTCAACAGAGGTGTTTCTATTGGCCTTCATCTAGCCAAGGCCAGGCGGAGGCTCCATAAGCTTTTTCCCCTTCAGCACGTGCAGGAACATTAAGGCCATCTCATTTCGTATCATGGAATTAGAAGGAAATGAGCCATTTCGGGTAGAGCTGTACCCTGGCCACTCCACAAAAAAATGATTAACAAAACAAAATCTCCCTGCCCAGGCTCAGGTCCGTAGAAGAAATACAGAAAGAAGCCCTATAATCTGAAGACTCAGCATGGAGAAGGTTCCTGCTTACATTCTAACAAATGCATTTATGAAAAGAAAACCATAAAGGGAATTCTATTTTCCCACTGACTGCTACAGACTCCCGGAATGTTAGAACTGGCAGGTGCCTCAGAGATCGTTTCGTCCACCCTCACATTACAGAAGAGGTAACAGAAGCCCAGAGAGGTTCAGTAGGTGAACCCAAAGTCACATAGCTAATGAAAAGCAGACCCCACCCCCCCCCTCCAGGACAAAAGTCGTGCTCTGAGATAAACCACAGCTTATTCAAGAAAAGTGAAAGAGGTATGGATTTAGGGTCAAAAAAGGAGTTGGCTGTGAGGGTTTTGTGTTTGTTACTTGAAGGCTGATGATCTCTGGGGGTCTGAGCTGGCCTGGACTACTGGGCTGACAGAGTTTTGGGGACTTGAATGAGTCCCGACTCCTGCGCACTGCACTGCACTGAGCTCAGCTGTTCTGGGAGCAGTACCCCAATCCCTGCCTGAGACGCCCCCCCAGAGATGGGATGCCAGCCCTTACCCCAGTGTTAGTGCTGCCATTCAGTTCCCCCCTCCCTTGCTTGGCTTCTTTGAAGCCAAATTCTTTCATTAGCTGATAATGGTGACAAGTATCCACTGATCAACCGGATTGAAAAAAATATGAATTTTAAAGATATTGTTTTGTAGTAAATATCTGTCTCGAGACTATTGTTTACTAAGAGATTTTAAAATCCAAAATTGGCCCCTAAAAGCTTGAAATTGCATCCAACTTATGTTTGATGTTCTGTAACTAAGAAACAACTTTTGAAGAGGAAGAAGATAAAAAATGAACTTAGGCTAGCAGAGCAGACGCCAAGTTTCAGTCCCCTGAGCTGTGCAAACCTTCCAATCAGCCCGTAAATGAGGTAAAGGAGGATGCATGCACTGCTAAATATTTATTGTTGCTAAGTTTCATCACCGTTAATGTACAGGTAATGGATGACTTTTGGTCCTTTGAAGTCAAACATCACCACTTAAGTGGTGACAAGCGCTCACCTCCCTGAAACGGACACACAGACACACACAGACACACATACATGCATGCACACACACTCACACACGTAATGCTCTTAGAGTCTACTCTTCTAAAACTGATGATGCCAATGGAATTTTTTTAAAACAAGAAATTGAAAGAGGAAAAAGGAAAAGATTATTAGAGTTCATTTTTCATCCCGTGTTGGATATTTTACTCAGCAAATTGCACAGTGTTTGAGGCCCTTTTGTTCTTATCTCAGGATTTGTGAGGAAGTCAAGACAATCGTGTGGAGCAAGGCAGGAAACACGGCGAGGCAGAAGGACTGGGACATCCCCTGGAAATGCGCACAGGGCAGGGCCAGCACCATAAGGGATGGGTGCATCTTCAGGGGCCAGAGAAGCAGGCACAACAGTGGGATGTGTCAACTACCCGACTGGCCCCTTACCCTGCGAGTAGGATCTGTTAAGAAGTTCCGCCTACAAGACAACCATGGCTCCAGGTCTTGAGGCAGTCATGCCTGGATCAAGAGACAGACCTGGAATCTCAGCCTCCTCATATATAAATGAAGTTTACTAGAGGGCAAAATGGAAAGAGGCATACATATCATGGTTAGAAGTGGACCTGGGACCCAGACCTTCTAGGATTAAGTACTGGCTCCACTGCTTACTAGCTTTGTGACCTCAGGCAAGTTACTTCATCTCTCTGTGCCTTAATTAAGCACTTGCTTCAAAGTGTGGTTCTTAAGGTTAAATTAGTTAGTGTCAAACTCTTAGAACAGCTTCTGACACATAGTAAGCACTCTACAGTATAAGTATTACTATACTTAGATACGCTTTCCTATACTCTAGCTTTCTGATGCCATGTTTCAAGGGAGAAGCCAGCACCCAACTGGAGCTGATGCTGGAACACTGCCCGATCTTCTCATTTTTCAGTGTAAGCCAGAAATTTGGACTTTTATATAAAATGTCAAGGCTTTTCAGTGTTGGGAACTAATTCAGGTTTGGCTTTGAATGACTGTGTGGTCTGAAGAAAATATGTCCGCAAGCTGGATGAATCCTGAGGCCCACCAGTTCCTCATGGTGGCCCCTCAAACCTTCAACCAGAACTTCAGGGTCTCGGGTCCCCCTCCTACTTGGTTCTTTTCCATAGCTTCTCGTAGTCTTACATACATTCTGCATCTCTATCTTCTGCATTTCTTTTCTCAAACCATCATAATAAGAGCTTAACAGGAGTTGAATGAATAAACAGTCATATCCTAACCCTCACCCTCTCCCTCTAGGGCTGGCCCTGTCTGCCCACTTTCCTTTCTTTCAGCAGACTGGGTCACATGAAGATGAGGAGAGTGAAGTTTACAAGTTCAAGCTCTAGAGTGAAGGGTGGTTTTCCTGGAGGGCACCCAGCAGGCCTGGCCTTGAGAATGTACAAAACACAGGGTAAGTTCAATGTCAGACAGTGGTGCTGAAGAACCCAAGGACTTTTCAAAATACTGAACAAAACCATCACAAGTATTTTCCAATAAAACATTTTGACAAAACAATCTCTCTCTCAAGAAAATTTTGACAAGGGGAATGTCTATCTATTAAGATGGTTTAACTTCCATCTGGAGATCCATCCAAAATTA
This sequence comes from Hipposideros armiger, assembly GCF_001890085.2. Classification (NCBI taxonomy): domain Eukaryota; kingdom Metazoa; phylum Chordata; class Mammalia; order Chiroptera; family Hipposideridae; genus Hipposideros; species Hipposideros armiger. The sequence goes on along the minus strand of NW_017731744.1, from coordinate 1,502,533 downwards.
TACCTTTGTGCAATACCTGAACAAATATAATTAGAGTCCATTTCAAATAATGGTCCTAAAGCATCCACACTGCCTAGAAATTGTTTTTAAATATCAAGGTGAGCATGACACTGAATTTCCCTATATGACCAGAAAAATAAAAAACATATGTCTGTGTATTGCCACTTAAGGAAAGTTAATTGTCTATATAGTAACTAAATTGATAGAAATAATAAAATTGTAAAACTCACAATATATATTGGAAACATTTCTTGGACAACTCCATCCATTCATCCATCCATCCAAACTGTTGGTCTTCCTATTTTAAACTAACACTACCTGTTATACATCAAGTGATTGTGAGACTAAAATGTGTAAGAGGCAAGGTGCCCAAGGGGAACAAGACATAAAACACACCATCTTGCCTTCATGAAGCTTACAGTATCCTGTGGGGGCCAAACATTAAGTAACTACTCAAATGACCATGATGATCCTGACTGCTTATCTCCCACGTGAACTGGTGGCAGGCCTCAGAAATGGCGATCTGACCCTCACCTTTGTGTGTCAGTGTTTCCTGCTCTTACTCTCAATTTGACCGTAGTGGATTTCTTCTAACCAGGAACATCTATATGTTGACTTTTAAAGCTTTAACAATTCCAGGAGCATTAGAATACTTTTCAGATAATATTTTTTTCAGGATTCAGTATTTGGAAAAACATAAATTTCCAAAAATGTGCTGGGATGAAATTCCCACATGGAAACACTATCCACAGGCCACAGTGTGAATAGCAAGGATCTCCTGCTTAGGAAGAGATTTTCTAATATAAACAAAATAGATGACTTAGTCCACAGAGAGCAGGCTACTCAAGGTCAATAGAAGGCTACAAAAAGAAGTCTGGGGTAAAAAACTGGAAGGAAAAAGAAAAAGTTAAACTTTGGGAGAATTGCTTCCTACTATTCTCTTTCCTGGAATTTTCCTCTCCCAGTACCCAGCCTTCCTTTGGACTTTGATCTTTGATCTTGTGCCATTTTCACTCTATATATTGTGACTGGAGTTTCAAACTCAAATGTCTATAAGGGGCTAAGCAGGCAGAATAAATAGAAGTGAGCTGGTTGGGTACTCTGGCAATAAAACAGTGCCCTGATATTTACTGGTGCAGCCCTTTTCTCACCCCAGCATATTGCTACAGTCTTAAAAAGCAGGCCCGGGCCGGCCGAGTGGTGTGATGGTTTAGAACTGGCTTGGGATGCCAGAGGGCCCCGGTTCGGATCCCACATATGAGGGCCAGTGACACTGCCCTCTACAGCTAAGATGCTGAAGACCAAAACGACAGCAACTTGTCTGTTCCCCTTCCCCCAATTCCCCAGCGCTGTTCCCATCCCCCCAATTCCCCAATAAAAATATTAAAAACAATTAAAAAAATGCAGGCCCAATATCATTAGGTCTAGATTTTTATGTGGCTCAAATTAAAAAAACAAAAAAACACAACACAGTGCAAATGAAATAAAACATATTTTAAAGATCTACATAGTCTAAAGAACACCAACTTCTAGCTTCTAATTGATAGTGTGACAAGTTTAAAAATCTTTATCTTTTTTAGCTCTAACACTCTCCAGAGTTCTAACACATGCATTTAACTTCCAACTGGGTATATCCAGAGGTGCTCCTGCCTTCCGTTCCAAAATCTTGAACTCAATATTAGTTCCGACAATCCTGCTCACTTCTCCTGACTTCTTTCTCCTATTGAATGACACAATTTGTCACCTTAAGGTTCCACCTTCATGCCCCCTCTCTCTTAGCAATCCCCATTCAATCAACCAAGAAGCCTCAGAGAATCTCCTCAATTCCTTATCCTGGTCCCTTCATGTCTTCCAGTCCAGACAATTAGCTTATCTCACTTCAACTATACAATAACCTTCTAATAGTTTCCTCCAACTCCACTTCAACCCCACTGCACTCAAACACAGTATATAACAAGGAAAGTTGACATTGTTTCCACCCTGCTCAAATGTCTTACGGGCTCTCAGCATCCTACAGGATAAAATCTAACTCCTTAGCACAACAAACAGAGTCCCCAGGTTCTGGCCTCTGACTGCTCAGCCAGCCTCATCTCCACGCATCCCAACCACATATCATAACTTCGCAGAACAATTTTTCTATCACTGAACATGCCGTTGTTGTTTGTGCCTCTATTTTTTCACACTTTCTCTCTCTTTTGCCTGAAATCCCCTTCTCACTCACCCCTTGTCTACCTAGTCCATTTCTACCAAGCCTCTAAGCCTCAGCTCCAGCCACCCGTCTTCCCCAGAAAGATTTATGTACCTCTTTGATTCCAACTGTACCGAAGCAAACACAGACCATCCATTAAGCACAGGAAAAGGATCATATCAGTCATATTTATATCAGAGCATCTAGTACACCATCTGGCACACTGTGGTGGCTTCATAAATATCTGTTAAATAAAGGAAAAGTGAACTATGGTTTTTCAGAAGAAAGGATGCATAGTTAGGGAGGAGAAAGGAAGGAATTGAGGATTTGGGTTTGGATAATCTCTAGCCTGGACTACTGCCCAAGTCTTCTACCAATTAATCACATCATGCTTTGCCCCTGTTCAACTTTCCAATGGCTTCCTTAGACTGAATCCAAACTCAGCATTATCACAAGGCCATGCTCACCTCACAAGCCTTGGTTCCTACCCTTCGCCCCTTCTTACCGAGACCTATTTCCCTTCTTAGAATGTGTCAGTTGTTTTTTCTTCTGCTGGGAATGCCCTTCCCCTTATTTCAATCTTGTCATTCATGCATTAGGTGAAATGCCATCTTCTCAGAGAGGTCCATCCAGCTCATCTTCTAATCTCACTCTCCGCACCACCACCACCACCACTCCCACCTTATGGCACATTTCCTATTTTCTTTTCTTCATAGCTCTAAGGAGTATCAGAAATCATTTTAATTTATTTCCAGTTTCCAGCACCAGAATGTAATTTTCATTCACCACTCTGTGTCTGACATCTTTTATTTATTTATTTATTTTTGGAGTAATAGCTACACTTTGAGAATTCTTATCCCATCAGTTCCCAAGAAGTACTAGAAAAGAAGTCCATCAAACTTACTGATCTATAGAATTTGGCTCCACTAAAAAAAAGTCTGAAGATCATGAATATATGTAACATACAAATACAGACTATGTAGGTATCAGACTAATCTAACCCAAGTATCTTAATCAAACCAAAAGATGAAATTATTGTCAGAACCAGATATTCTCATAATCATACTTTCCCCACAACCAAAATTGTAATCTCTTGTAGGCAGGAGCTATTTTGCTAGGCTTGAATTTTTACACCATTCTCCTCAAAATATCTCTGCATGGACAAATGTATGGCTTGTCTTAAGAAAATAAAATTATTGAAAATTAAGCTTTTAAAATGACTGTGGGTTTAACTCCAAAATAACTGTTAATGTCCAAGCATGTAAACAAAAATAAATTAACAATTACCATTTCATAGCTCTTAAAGTATTTATAAACATATAGCCAATTTCTTTCTAAAAATGTGAGTGTCAAGTATTTTTCTCATTTTAATAATGATTTGAGATACCTTTAGGTAATCATTACTGAAAAATAGTTTTAGAGAATCTCGTCATCATATAAGAAAGTAATATTATTTTAGTGAATTGCTTTTTTAATAACCTTGAAGTTATAGCTCCCAATATAGTGTCCTTGTTAAGTATGAATATTTAAAATTTAAGTGTATGTGTATCTTGGAAAATAAGGTCAACATATTTGGAAATCACATAATTTCATTTTTATAGCTGAGAAGTCCAAGAAAAGAAAGTATTTATTTTGTGCCAGGAACTCTGCTCTTCATTTACAATTCATATTGTAGGTGACAAGATTTTCAGCAATGTACTAGATTTTTAGCAACTCACATCCACTGTGGTTCCCTTCTAATCACAGCTACTTTTGGAATCTACAAATTCCTTCCATTTCTGCATTTTCTTTGAATTGCCCTGAAATATTAGATGGCCTGAAATATAAATAAAATCCCCAATTTGTAAAACTATATAATTAAAACCTTAATATAAACTATCATGGGAACATGTGGTTGACTGTATTAGCAGGTAATAATGTATGATGATGATGAAGATAATAAATGACAAAATCTCCTCCCCCTTTAAAATTTATTGTTTATTATGTCCCAGGAACTGATATGTTTTGCTTCAGTGGAAACTGTAGGAAGTAACTACTATTATAGCTACTATTTATACTACCATTGGGCAAAGAAAACTGTGACGTAAAAGGGTTAAGCCCTATGTCACATGACTTGAGGGTCATGGAGTACAAACCCATGCTAGTAAACACTACATTTATACAAGTTAATACATGGGAAACTTCTTTCCTTTCTTTCTTTTTTTAATACATTGAAAATTTTAAAACAGAACCCCCCCCACACACACACACACACATAAGGTAAGCTCTTAATTACATTGTTCCTATGTTTATTCATCTATTTCACCTTCAGAGATATATCCTGCTGATGGTATCCTTCTTATTCACAAATATGGCTAAAAAATTGCACTTTACTGAGGGCTCTCCAATTTGTCTCTAAAAAATGATAACAGCAATCTAAAAATTACAATTACTTCAATGTAATAATATGTAACATTTCCTATGAGAAATTCATTCCACGTGGTTCAGGAATAGCCTTCTTTCTCCTTGACCAGAGCCAATTCCTACAACCTTTCTTCTTCTGAGGGGAAGGTTACTCAGAAAGGTCATGTGAGGCCAAACAAGTACTCATCCAGCTCTAGGCTGTAGTAATTGGTTCAGGGATGTTGTTTTAGACAATTAGAACCATTTAGAGAAGAGTTTTGCCAGGCAGGGCTATTACACAAGCTGTCTTTTTTCATGAGATTACTTTGCTGTTGGGATGTAAGACTGGAGCAATTAGAGGCCATCTTACACACCGCATGGAAAAAATGCCATTGTAAAGGACAAGGAGAAAGACATACTTCTGATGTCAGTGCTTAAGCTTCTTTACCCACCATGCATGACCCCAGGATAAGCCTAGAGAGCACAGATATCTGGTCAAATAAATTACCACCACCCCATCCCCCCTTTTAAAAATATGATTGAACTAGTTGAAATTGGGTGTCTGTCACTTGCAACTTGCCATTACCAAAGAGCCTTGTCATTTTTTTTTCATGTTGTTGTGTTTTTAAAAGCATTAATTACCAGATGCCTTTACTACCTAAATATCAACTTGATTTGACAAGAACAAATGTGAACTGATAAGGTTTTCTGGAGTTTTATCAGTGGTTTTCTGATGTGTAAGATGACTTAGTGTATAATCTACATTACTTAAAATACTGTTTTTGAATATTAAAAATATCTCAGAGCAGTTTATTTTTATTTTAAAGACACCTCAAAATCTAAGGAACCCTAATTAGTAACTGATGTCCTAGAGACTAAGGAACAAAATAAAATATAAAGAAAAGTACCTGGCAGCTCTTGAGGAGATGAAACTAATTGTATACTATTGAAAACTTGCTTGAACTCACCATTCCCAAACAGATCTTCTTCAAGGAAGGGAATCAATGTGCCTTAGTAATCTGAATAAAACATTCAAGTGCCATCAAAATTAACATCTAAGCCCTGAATTCAGGGTATGCCTAATGAAAATCAGGCAGAAAAGCTAATGGGAAATTTAACACAGGCCAAATGTCATTATTGTTGTAAGAAATATACTATAATTAAAACGTTTCTGAGTCCTGGCCAATGACCTACTATAATAATGCTTTGTTGACCTTATTATAAAAAATAATTTTTCATTACTAATTCAGTAAAAGAGTCCCTTTTTCAGTCTTCAAGCATAAATAAAAAAGAACCAGCATCTGATTCTTCATTGCAGCCTAAGATGTAAAACAAAAAATACTGACTAGTCAAGGAGGAAACCTAATTCCAAAGCCATAGTGAACGAGGAAAGAAAGAAAATAAAAACAGAGACATTTTATAGAAGAAAGAATAAAAGTAGTAGATGTAGCTGATTCTGGCAAAAGATAAAGAAGACATGGCAAAAGTATTGGATTTCATTCATTCTATGTTACCCACATTCTAAGAAGTACAGGGGTTGTGGTCTGTACATTAAAAGACAGATTGGTTACATTTAATCTGGAGAGAAAGAGCATTTCTTTTAAATGATTATGGTGTCTCTGATTTAGTTAGAAAAATTACTCTCTAGAATAACATTTGAGCATTATAAAGCAATATACTGTCTACCAGGATGTCCCTGTAATGGATATCACCTGTGAGCTCGGCCAGTCATTTCTCTTCTCCTCTGCTGAGTTCTCCATGGGAACCTGCATGGGAGGAGAATTCCAAGTGTGCTGTGCTCTGGAAAGACACTCGTAGTCTCTTGATTTAGCAATTTAGAAGTAGGAGATACTCACAGTAATGGCCAAATAAAAATGATTAGGGCACGCTTTACATGTAGAACACCGTGTATTTTGTGCGTTTTGAGGGGCAAGAAGTAAAAAAGCACATTATTTGAAATTTCAGAGGGAGTTGGGGCATGATCTCCATAAAGTCCCTTTTAAAATCCAAATATGTTACCCTATGAGAATGACACATTAAGCCCTCAATAATCATTTTCGTAACAGCATAGATTTATTATTCTCTAGAGGAAAACTGGGTCCAATGAACATGGAGCCCAGAACAGATAAATTTTGATAAGGGATTGAGAAAGAAAGAGAACAGAACCCTGAGCAAAGGTCAACAACTCCAAATGCCTCTCTGGCCAGGAAATAACATAAACGTGTTGGCCTAATGCATGAACATATCATAAAGTGGTGGGTTGATGCCAAAGTTAGGGAACTTATGTCCCACCCAAAGATATCCAGGCTTAACTTTGAAAATGCAAAACTGCTTTCCTCGACAAGAACAGTGGCCCTGTTTTATGACCACTGCTTAGATCAATATTCTAAATTGTGCTGTACAGAATAACTATTATCGCTGGAAACAGTTCTTAGGTGTCAAATCAAATAAAAAGCAAAAAACACCCAAGCCAACCAACCAAAAGTGAGCTCTACGGAGAAAACATCTGGGAAACCTGAGGTGTACTGGAACCTCTGTGTGGTCCTCTAGATTCACTCTCCATCGTTCTTGACCTTCTTCTGTGTCCAAGCGAGCTGACCCGAATGCATTGCATTAAAGGGCTCCATGTCCTCTGGTTCTGACTGGTTTAAGCCCATTGGAGAAACAGGCAGGAGATTTTCAGGCATTTATTCTGCGGCTCTTCCCTGCCAAGTTGCAATATGTTGGCTATGGCTTTCTAACCAAGGGCATAGTTAGTTGACTCTCTTCAGGTTCTAGCAATACTCCTTCCACTTGCTCTTTCGGGCCCAGGGATGGCAACGCTGTTACTAGATCCAGAGTACTGCACTCCCCCTTGATGCCTTCCTTAAACCCTGCCTACACGTTGGTAAAAAGCCCTTCTATTAAACTTTTCTCAAGTTACGAGTTCATGCCATATGTTTCTTGCCAGGAGTCTGACCGATACACTGGTAAGAGAAAATAAAATTGGTTTCCTTTTCGTAAGACTTCGCAGAGTCTTTAAAATCATAATGTGCACTGTGACTATTCAAGAACAGTCCAGAAAGTAGTGACTTGATGAAGTGGGTAGGGATTAGAGGTCTCAGGAAGCAGAGGTAAGGAAAATGTAAACGATGGTGACAATGAGAATGGGCAGTGGAGATGACACACTTTCCTTAATGCATAGTTTCTCAGGTTTAAAGTTAGGGGAGGTCAAGTCCTGGGAAGGGTATTTTTTTACCGAGTGCTAATCCTGAAGTTGAAAACTGTTTTCTGTATGCTGTGAATTCTTATTAACTCTTTTCAAGGTTTATTTTTTGAAATTTTCTTTTCATTCATTCTTTCTTATTTTTCCTTATATTCTCTCTCTTTCTATATCTTTTTTCTTTCTTGTAAGCATCTCATTCAGGATCTTTGAACCAATAAAGCCAGGGGAAGTGTCTGGTACTTCCTCTCTGCTTTTTGCTGTAGTTTCTGGATCACATATTAGGATATCATATTGCCCAATAAAATGTTCAAATAAAAACTTTGCTTTAACTAGTGAAATAAACCTGAAAACAGAACTAGAAACAGAGAATTAAAAAAAAAATACACAAAACCTCTCCTCCATGAACCTTTAAAGCTATGTCAATAATAACACATTAAATTTAGACAATTTTTCAGCACTTCAAAATGGTGTCTCCTATTTTTCAAATGCAGCTTGGGAATTCTACGTCTATCTGTCCTTTTCCCAAAGTACAGTTTGCATTATATGTGATCAAACATGTACACCCACTTACACACACACACCTGTTAGTATGTTATTACACAAAACAATTTCTGATCAAAGTGAGCTGGCTTCTCTATGTCTAAAAAGTAGCTCAAATTCAACATGTCTATATCCAAGTCTTGATCTTCCCCTCCAAATGTGTTTCTTCTGTAGTCTTCTCTACCCTTTAAGTTAAAGGAGGCCTAATTTTCTCAGCTCAAAAGATTTGGTGTCATCCTATCTTTGTCTCACACCCAACAATCAATTTATCATCAAATTTGATCTGGTCTACCTTAAAAATATATCCTGAATTTGGCCACTTTCACCAACTTCACTGCTACGACACTGGTTAGATGCTTCTACATTCACCATTTTATTTAAATCTTATGAAGACGGTTTTTAAAATTCCTCTTTAATATATGAGGAAACTGAGGTTTCAGAGAGATATAACTTGCCAAGATGACACACTTAAGAATTGGAAGACCTGCGATTTGAAACTATGCCTGACAAATTCCCAAGCTTTTGCTCTTTCTAATGTACCAGGAGATAAAAGGTTTTTAAAGTTGACTCATAAAAAATAATACGCAATGTTTTGTTTCTAAGAAATTATCTCCCCTTTTCTGATTTAGCAGAATCAAAAGGTTTAACTGGTTTGTTCTCCATAAACATACAAGGAGTTGTGTGTTTGTGTGTGCACGCGAGTATGTGCAGGCGGGCACACGCATATACACACTTTAGAAAGGAAAACAAATTTGATGGATTCATCACAAACTTAGGGACATTGTAGCTTATGAGAGAAATCCAATTAAGAGTTATTCAGAGGTGACTAGGCTTATTTATCCCATCACATTCTAAATAGCCAGGAGCCAGGCAGAGAAGCAGCTGGGTGCAGGGAAGCATTAGGGAGCTGAGTCTAGGGTACCGCCAGGGAAGAAGGTGGCAGCTGGGAGTGGGGAGGGTTTCAGAATCCAACATTTAAAGTGATCCAGATAGGAGAATGCCAGCTGGAAGAAGAGGGTGCTAGGCATCCAGTAACCTTCTGGTAAAACCAATTTTCTGTTTGATATAAGAGAAAGCACATGCCACACATTAAGTATCCCAGGATTCCAGGGGAAAAAATAGTGCATTTTTCCAACAATTATCCTGCTCAGGCTGTGCGTGCCATCCCCACAGGGAATGCACCAGTGAGGATGACCTGTTATTAAGTCGGCACATTTTGGCCTATGTCAACACCAGGACGGTTCTTCAGGGTACCAGAATAATATGCCAAAGAGACCTTTAAACATTTTATATGTTCCCTAATTTAAACTGGGAATATGATGGTCCCTTAAGGTGATTCTCTTTTTAAAGGGTATATCATTAAAAGGGTTATGTGAGTTGATTCCATGAAAACACACGCGCACATGCAGAATGAGATATACATTTCAAGCACATACGACAGGCATCTAAAGACGGCGGGTTTAAACCCTCAGTGTATCTGCTCTAGAGGCCTAATTTTGCAATCAGCTAAACCTACACTACATTTTCATCAAGTGCTGCAAATCAGCAAAATATTAAATGAATCTTGAAAAAAATGATTATGAATCCACAGTTCTGTTTGACTGTATAATTCTATTTAAGATTAAAATTACTATCATAAAAAGGCCACTTTCTGAATGTAATTCCACAAAAACATCATCACAAAAGCTTTTACTGCTATTTATGTCAGAATGTATTTTAAACAGTTCTAATCATTTACCTTTGTGGACACTTAATTAAAATTACAAAACCAATTTTAATCTGTAGTCCAATTAATATGCAAATATATGCAAATGTGGTAAATCAAGGTGGTGATTAAGTTAAGGACACTCTATTTCATGTCTGCTTTAAGTGTGAAAACAAACAATCTTTTTTGTAATTGTACTGATGGATTGTGATGTTTATAGGGTTAGTATGGGGTACAAATGTTTATGCATCAACATTATGCCAAAACAAAGATTTTATACTCTGGAGTGATTTAGCATCCGGCATACATTCAGATGCAACAAAGTCATTTTGCAGTCATCTTGTGAATTAGAATAAGGTCAAAGCAAAGTTAAATTTCTATGTCATCCATTTGTATGGCTATTTAAAATTCAACAATCACTTTCTGATGTGTTAGGTAAGAGCCAAGAAGTCTCAAGAATGGCATATTATCACCCTTTATCATTTAGTGTTCCTAATATACTGGTTTATCTTTGATACTATTACAGCAATCGTTCTCTCATTAAGGTACAAAGATATTCAGCCTTTTTAACCCTTTTTTTCACAAGATTTAAATATGGGAAGTACAGCTAAAATCCAAGTGACCATCATAGTTTAACTACAAAGATCCACAACACATCCTTATATCCAATTCCCTCTTTCTCTCCTGTGCTATTGTTTAGACAGTACTGATGACACTTAATTTTTCTGAGGGAGAACTGACTTCAGGAGCACGGTTTCACAAAGAGCAAACTCTTAATTCCTATAGGATTTTGTTTCCTAAATTCAGTCAACAATACGGAAATTTTTTTACTTTTAAAAAATATCCTAAAACTTCCTTCTCAACAATGTCTTGTCCATTCTCGAATATATCTCTATTTTCTGAAATGTGTATCTTGCAAAGATGAAGAAGAAAAGTCATCTTTTAAAAAAGAAATAGTGTGACCTAACAATCACAGTCACAATATGTCATTTCTTGGAAAACAAAAATAATCTCAAAGCTCTGCTCTTGATGAAATATCTCTGAATTATCCCATAACACATTTATGCTAGAAAAACATTAAGGATAACAGGTTGGACATACTATTTTTGTGCAAATGTGAATGACCTCCTTTTTTTAAGCCTGAAGAAGCCAGAGTTGCTCAGATACATTTTGAAGTGGTTACAAGAAGATCACTGAGTTTAGCACCTTTTTGTCCCAAACATTTCAATGCTTAAATATTCCTTTCAAGCTTAAATATTTAGATATTGACAAATAAGAATTTTGGCAATGCAGCATTAATCATCAGCACTTTGCATACATTTCTTACTGGACACCTATTTTTCACCTCTGCATTATCTAAAATATTTTTCCATCCTTAATTGAAGATGTATGCATGTATATATCCCCATATCACTTAGAAAAATGAGTAAAGTGAATTTCATATTGCAGTCATCCCATCGTTTTTATCACTCTATATACATTTAAAAATATTATTGCTCTGTGAAGGCAGATAATTTAATAAAAAGCAATACAGTTTATAGTTATGTTTACTAAAGTAGGTAATGTGTCCTTAACGCGCTTCTGGAAACTTATTTCTCCCTCTCAATCTAATCTAATTTTACCATCCATATTTTGAAATCCTCAAAAATATCTAACTTTCCAAGAACAAAGATCCTAATAAATGTTGAATGTAATTGCTGCATATATTTTTTCTTTAACTGTTCCACTGTTAACCATCATTACTTTGCACTGTACATATTCTTACAAATCATTCTTCTAAAATATTTTAAAATGAAACTGTATACAACAAACCATTAAGTTCATCTCTCTCTCTCTCTCTCTCTGAGTAGGTGTTTAGGGACTGTAATTTTCTAAATGTATCTAGTACCAACATATTCAATTATGAAACAGTCTTCATGTGATGATGCACCTAAGACAGCAGTTTACATTTATATTAACAAACTCTATCTTCATTATAGTGCAAGGACAAAGCAGGATTCCCTTCCCCAATTTAGATCCAACAGTGAAATACATAACGCAATACAACATAAAATGAAATAAAAGGAGGAACATAAAACGCACAGCATTAAATATTAGAAAAAAATAGCAAGCACAGAACGGCAGAAGCGGCAGCAGAGAGAGCTGTGTTAAGACAATGGAGCATCTTGAGGAGAGCAAATGCATCAAAAATGGTTTGGAAGTTAGGGAAACTGTAGCAAAGTGAGTCTTTTCCCACTAAATGTTGGACAGCCCTTTCTTAAAGATTCTTTATTTCTTAAAAGTAAGGAATTTCCCCTAAGTAGAAATTTCACTCCTATATTAATCTCTGGAAATTATGTCAACCAATATAGTGGAAAGCCTGAGCCAAACAGAATCTCCTCTAGTCCGGCTCTCCTAGGAACAGGTCACAAAATTGTATTAGTGGGTAAATAGTACCCTGACATGACACTAGAAAACAAAGCATTAATGAATAGGAACACAGATCAAAATATCAGCTAATTAAGAGGTAGTCATGATGGGATGTCCTGCTGGCTTAAATGAGAAGAGAGGATGTTATTTACAGGATTTTGTGAACAGTCCTTAGCTTAAAGCTCTATAGCTTGATCTCATAGCAGAAATGGGAGAACAGGTTAAAAATCTACATTAAAAAAAATTAAAAAGGACATAAAAGTTTCTGCATTAAAAAAATTATTAAAATAAACACACTGACATTTAAATTTTTTTAAGCTTTCAGAATAAAAAAAAAACAACCCCTGAGAACATTGTGCCATTTGAAGGAATATCAATGTTGGGAACAAAATAAAGCTACAGATATATATTTTTGTTATTATCTCAATAAAATGCTAATTTTTAGAAAAAGAAACTTGCTTTCTTTATTGTGTGCATTATATGATTAATTATTTACAATTAATCTGCATTATGCTAACATTTATAGAATTTCATATTTCATAAGCATTACCCCTTTTTTCCAGATGTTTTCAGCAAAGGCTAAAGTTTACAGAAATGGATTCTCGCTTTCCTTTTCATGTAGTTTACTGATAATCCTGCCTAAACAAACCACTGAGACCCTGGGAATGTCTCACATTCCATGGAGCAGCCCTTTTGAATAATCTCCAAAACCTACACATCTGAGATGATTTTGGACCTCCTCCCAGAAAAAGCCTTCATCCTAATGGCCATCTAGGGGGAATGAAAAGACCCAACATTTTCTCCACATTTCTGGGGGGTTGAACGTTGGCTATGCCAGATTCAGTGCTCTGTCCTCCTGCCTCGGACAGTGGATAGTTAATCAAATAAATAGTCTATGATAATATGGCATCATTCTCTGGGAGCACTTCCTCCTAATCAAACAAATCTTTTCAGACATATCAGACTCTGAAAGTGAATCCTAGAAGTTCACGAAAAAGGGGAGATGTGGGGAGAAGAGCAAGAATTGAGGCCTCTTGTAGGTAAGGATACAGCCAACTCAGCCACTCAGAAAACAAAGGCCAGAGAAAAAGCCTGTGCATCTGTTTGCTATTCTCAACCCAGCCCTCAAGTAAATCATCTCAGGGATTCTACTAAATTTACAATTTTCTACAACCTTTTGAGTCTGTTTATTTCTTTACTCACACGAAATGCCATGCATCCAAAAACTCTGCATCAGAGAGCAAAACAACTTCAAGCCAAGTTCAAGCTGTGGATGATCAAGAATGGGACTTAGTATTTACTTTGCTGTATACTTGGTCAATTTTCTGTGGAAGCAAATAAGACTCTGGTGGCCAAGAAAAAGAAGAAAAAAAGAGGTGCACTTCACGTTTTTCCTGTAACCTGCTGCTCTAATCCTTTGGTCTCACTGTAGCACATTCTTACACAAAGGTGCATACGTGTGTGTGAGTAGGTGTGTGTCTGTAAAAACAATCTCACTTTCTCATCAGCATAATTCAAAAGAGAACACACACATTTTCAGTTAGTTAGACTACCTTAAAGGCTCACTGAATTTTAAAACTGGATGTGATCACATATTCCATAGTTCCATTGACAGACTCAAGAGAGTGTAAGTGACTTGCCCAAAGTCACTCAGCTAGTTGAGAGTAGTAGCCAGGCAGGGGTGGGAACACGCAAAGTTGTTCGAAGCTAAGAAGGACTTGTAGCATCCCTCAGGAAGGCGGCCTATCTTCAAAGCCTGTCTGTAAGCCAGGGCCTAGGATCAGGCATCAGAGAGACCTGGCCTAAAATCTAACTAAGGTCTCTAACTTGACAGTCATTAGCATGAACATGACAAGTGTAGGGCCTTCATCTAGCTGAACCACAAGGCTTTTCAGCCCAGAAAACAAAACAAAAAACTAGAGTTTAAAAGACTCGAAGGCAAGACTCTTCAATTCAGTGAGTGCAGACTTCACTTTGATTGGTCCTCCCAATACTACCTTTAGTTACTAAAAACAATTACTGACTAAGCACCTAAACTGTGCATCAGGTCCTCTTGCCTTCTGGAGGTGGGGGGTGGTGAGAGAGGAAAATATCTTGACATCTAAGGAGACTGAAAATTAGTTGAAACATTCTGAGGCAGAACATGAAGGATTTTATAACATTACAAGTTTTACTCTGTGGCCACGTTTCTCCACCTTTGCCTAGACTCAAATGACTAGCCATTAAAACTGATTTCCCTCGGTGAGATCCTCCAAGACCAATAGCCTTTCTTAACGTCAAACAACACTGTGCGTAAATTATCTGATCTCTTTATGCTAATTGGAATCACAACTTGATAACGACAGAGCCAATCCAAATGGACAGCTATATATTGTGACCCAAAGTACTTCAAACACTCTATAAAAATGTAGAATTTGTGGACGATGACCTTTAAGAATGAAGAAGAATGAAGAAGAATTTCCTGGCAATTACAACTAAAGTGCTGATTAACAGATTTGTCAAGCTATCTTTTTTACTTTCCTGTGATAGAAAGGTAATGCAGTGGAAGCATATTCCAGCCCAATTACAAGGGAGCCATTCTGAATGGTATGTCCTTTTGAATAAATGCCTTTAGGGCTCAACTATAAATGGACAATAGTTTTTAAACTGTGTTTACAAGAGCCCAAGAACTTCTAGGTTCATAGGAAAGCTAAGGATAGGGATGGGCAGGAGAATTAACTGGGTAGGCCCTCCATTCCTACTCCAATGAAATCAGCAAAACTTCTGATACCATTTTGTTTGAACAAATATTTGCATGGCTAAATAAAGACTGAAAAATCACTACCTCAGTTGAATGGACAAATTAAAATTAATACCCAGAGAGGACTGCCAAACAATTATTTCACCCTAAAAACATCCCCCGAACTCCAACCTTGATGATGTAGTTCTACAGAAACAAATAAAAATGGGCAGAGCTTAGGACAAAAATTCCACAATTCAATTCTGTTTAGTTAAGCATACATTTATTAAATACTTGGAATGTTCATGGCGCGATGTCCTATGTGAAGAGAGGGTCTGTCATCCCCAATCCACAAATGAGGAAACTGAAGCTGCGTGTTCGCTGAGTACTTTGTCCAATTACATGGTAGTTAATGGCAGAGCTGTGAATACAAGCCAGGTTCTGGCCACCTAATTCATGACTCCCTTTTGACTATACCAAATGGAGATAAAGAGAAGGTAGACCTCTTCGATTTGTTGAAAAACCACATGGTCACAAAATACCTATGAGCCAAGAGGAAATATAAGAGCCTCTTCTTTTGTTTTTGGGTGTTTTTTTAAAGATTTTATTGGGAAATTGGGGGAGGGGAACAGACAAGTTGCTGTCCTTTTGTTCTTCTGTCTAGTTGTGGAGGACGTTGCTTCACTGGCCCATGTTGGTATTATCATTGCGCTCTTCCCGGGTGAGGCAGATGGCTCGCCGGCCATTGGACAGCCGCTCACGGTGGCTCATGGCAGCTCTCGGGGCTGCCGACCACTCACGCCGGCTGCCAGCCATTCATGGTAGCACAGCAGCCCATGCAGCAGGGGCTGCAGCCTACGCCGTCGCCGGCGACTCACAGCAGCCCAGCTCCAGGTCGAGCTGTTGTTCACCATCTTAGCTGTAGAGGGCACAGCATCCCTGGCCCTCATGTGGGATCCAAACCAGGGCCCTGCTGCTCAGAGCTGGCGTCCCAAGCCAACTCTCAACCAATGAACCACTTGGCTGGCCCATAAAGAGCCTCTCTTCTTCAAAGGTAAACATAAACAATAAAAAAAAGAACATGTTTAAATACTGACATAACTGTAAGAATTTTGGAGCAAGGCTGAGAACGAGGGTCCCTTCTACCTTTAATTTTATCTAGAGATACAGTAAATAACTAATTATAAAAGAAATGTTCATAATAATATACTGAAATATGTGATGCACTTGAAGATGGAGGGAAAAGCAAACTAAAAATCATACTAACCTACCACTAATTTTATTAAGTCCACATCCCAACCTCTGTTTGTTCTAGCTATGCAAACTGAAGAACAGAGAGCACTTTCCAATCTTATTTTAAAAATCATTTTCCAACGCTGAAAAATATTTTAGCTTTACTGCTTACGATGAGGATGATTAAAGATAAACAATAACTTTTGCAATTCATGTATTTTTAAATCTTACATAACTGCGACAGAACAAAACTTCTAATTAGAAATATAAAATGACAACATTTTAAAACTTCGAGGGGCATCCAGTTCAACAATTTCATTTTACAGATGCAGACACTGAGGTCGTGAAAGGTTAAATGACAGGCCTGACCACACACACAGCCAGTTAGCAACAGTGTTGCAAGTCCAACCACTACCCTGGAGTTCTTTTCACTCTAGCGAGCAGTTTAAATTATATCCAGAGAGTATAAGTAATGCTCTCCAAAAATGTGTCAGAGGCTATAGATGGGCACAGAACCAGCCATCATAAACCATGATCATTACCTCAATAAAGGGGAAGTTTAACTCTCTCTGACACAACCAAATTATCCAATCACTTCTGCCTTAGTTTCCTCCTTGAAGTACAGATATTTTTGACATATGCTATGTTGCAAAGAATAAAAAGCTCAAGTTTTGCCAACATTTGAAGTTGAAAAGTGCAATTAACTTTTGAGAAGATAAGCACTACAGAAAAGACACCAAATTTGCCATTTTGATTATAATTGATAATTATAATTTAGAGCTTTCTTACTGATTCTACCTTACTCTTCCGAGAAGAAAGGACTCTACATGAAACTTTTGAAAAATAACACATTTACATGAAGCTAAGTCACCAGCCAAAGATGCTGGATATACTGGAAGTCTGAACACATGTACACACTGGGAGAAATACAGAAAGAATAGGAAAAAGGGAATTTAAAAAAGGATGCTAACCTAAAAGTCATAACATGCATTCACATGTTAAAAGTGTAGCTCTACCTAATTGTATTACAAGATATTCTTTTACCTCCAACCAATTCTACTTTAATCAAGCAGGGAAATAACGAAAATTTAGTATTTCTTGTGAAGGACTCAAATATTGTCTCCTGGCATAGCCAAAATTTAGTATGTCTTATAAAGCATTCGAATATTGTCTCCTGGCATGTGTTTTGATTTTGGAAGTCACTTCTAGAAGTTTTATTTAATGATTCCTTTTTCAAGAAGGATAGCTGTAGGGAAGAGAGAGAAATACAATGGAAACCCGAGGCCCCTAGAGCCCTCACAAAAAAGTAGGGGTGAGACCATATAAATTGAATTTAAACCCCCCCCATTGCATAGAACCATGACTAAGAGAGAAAAGTGCTGCTTTCACCTTTCATTCAATTCATTCACATGTTTAATTCTACTGCCAAAACTGTTGATGTGTTTTATGTTTTTGCAATCAGCTAACAGTGGCATTTAGATCCCAACTCCTGGCAGTACGGTTTTCAGCAAGAGCCCTCCCTTTTGACAAACACAGTTAAAGTTTCCAAACGTAGCACCAATTCAAGGCAGATAGAGAATGAAGCTCTAATGGATAGTCACGATGGCCCTGAATGCACAACACAGCACTTCTCGTGCAGAAATCATAGAAAACGGTTCCATCAAATGGCTGCTTTGTTCAAAGGAATGTCCTCTGTGCACCATATCGGGGCACCACATGGACGGCAGCACAGGAAGATAAGATGCAGCTCTGGGCTGTGCCTCTTGAGCTGGGGAAGTGGGCTCACGTGAGGTGCACAGTCTCACACTGAAAACACTTTTAAATGCGCCACTTAGAAGTCAACTCCTACAAGGAAAAGAGGCAAGCGAATGCTGCATATCTGGTCACACTCAGGACACACAGAAGCATGCAGAGGAGGCTAAGGACAGTTAGAAAATGATCCCTCCAGGCTACGAATGTGACTTTTAGCAGCGTCAGAGTGTTAAGTACTTCTCAGCACTGGCAACCAGTTTGCTCAATTAACAGGCAAAACACTAAAGAAGAATGCAAATTCTTCATATGATTTCGGGAAACAGGGTATGCATCTTTTGACACTGATTCTTAGAAAAAGTAAGAGAAAGACAAGATTTTAAAAAAAATCAAAACAAATAGTGGAGATCTGGTAAAGATAGTGGAATAGGTAAACGCTGTGCTTACCTTCTCTCATGACCATATCAAAATTACAACTAAAATACAGAACCACCATCATTGAGAATCACCTTAAGTCTAGCTGAACCGAAGCCTTACAACTAAGGACATACAGAAGAAACCACCTCGAGAGTGGTAGGATGGGAGGAGACACAGAACAAACTGGTCCCAAACCTGTGTGTGGCCATAAAAAATCAGGAGGGATAACTCGGCTGTGGAGGTTCCCTCTGGAGGAGCGAGGGGTCTGAGCCCCACACTAAGCTCCCCAGACCAGGGCTCCAGTGCCAAGTAGAAAAGTTCCCATAACTTCTAGCTGTGAAAACCAGCAGAGACTGTGGCTGAGTGAGCAGAAGAGCCCTTTTAAAGGGTCCACATATGGACTAATTGCTGATGGACTCACTCACTCTGAGCTCCAGCACTGGGGCAACAGCTCGAAATGCACCTGGGACATACGGGGAGGAACTGACTTGTGTGGCTTCAGAGCGAGGACTGGAGGGGCAGTTTTCTCCCTGACAGAGGAGCTGGCAGAAGCCATTGTTTTTTTGTTGAGCCCTCCTTGTTTCTGGCATGCAAACGCAGGCGGCCACCATATCTGAGTCTCCATCAACCTGGCTAATGCTACTTGTTAGCCCTGATTCTCTGAGACCCTGCCCTACCCAACTTTCGGGTCCACCCAAGCTGCTTGCAATGGCTTTTCCGTATAAATGGCTTATTTTGGCTCACCCTGCAGACATCCCTAAAATTACTAAAAGGTTCCCAAAAGCCAACCAAGCAGAATCTGGCTTCAGCATTCCCCTACTTCTGGCTGAGCAGCCAGCCCTAAGCCCAGCACTAGTGACAGTCGGCACTGGTTTGTGGATTGGCCTCTCAAGGCAACTCCAAGCCCTCTGCAGGTGGTGGCCTTCTGCAGATTGCTTTGTAGCTCATGCCAGGTGGCCCCAGGCAGAGCACAGGCTGCGGCTGGCCTTGGCCTGCTCTGTGGCTTCTCCCATGCCTGGTGGCCAGCTTCAAATCCAGCAGGACCATCACCCAGCACCTCTGGGGACTACACAACCAAAGGGCACACTGGGCAGGCACCAGAACCCTGCTAAAGTGAATCCTCCTACATAGGGTCAGCCCATGCACAACAACTACTCAACTGTAGTCACAGCCAGTACTCCTAACCAATCAGCCTAGGGTTAGTCCCGCCCACTGATGTGCAAACAGCAACCAAGGCTCAACTAAAACAGGAGGGCACACAAAACCCAAAAAAGGGACATACCTGGAGCACCCAGCTCAGGTGACCAGAAAGACCGCGCCACGAAGCCCCACAGTACATCTACCACGTAAGTCCACTCTACTAATATCGGGAGACATAGCAGCCCTACCTAATATATAGAAACAAACACAGGGAGGCAGCCAAAATGGGGAGACAAAGAAACATGTCCCAAATGAAAGAGCAGAACAAAGCTCCAGAAAAAGAACTAAACAAAACGGAGACAAGCAAGCTAGTAGATGCAGAGTTCAAAACACTGATTATAAGGATGTTCAGTGATCTCAGGGACAACTTCAACAAAGAGATAGGATACATAAAAATGGAGATAGAAAACATAAAAAAGAACCAGTCAGAAAAAAAATAATACAATAACTGAAATGAAGAAAACTTTAGAGGGAATACTAGATTAGATGACACAGAGGATTGAGTCAGCAATTTAGAAGATAAAGTAGCAGAAAACACCCATCAGGACAGCAAAAAGAAAAAAAAAAAAGAAAAAATCCAAAAACCTGAGGATATTTTAAGGGGCCTCTGGGACAACATCAAGGGTACCAACATTCACATTACAGGCGTACCAGAAGGAGAAAAGAGCAAGGGATTGAAAACCTATTTGAAAAAACAATGACAGAAATCTTCCCTAAACTGGCAAAGGATATAAATATAGAAACCCGGGAAGTGCAGAGAGTCCCAAACAAGATGAACCCAAGGAGGCCCACACCAAGACACATAATTAAAATGCCAAAAATTAAAGACAAAGAACGGATCTTAAAAACAGCCAGAGAAAAGCAGTTAGTTACCTACAAGGGAGCTCAGAGACTGTCAGCTGATTTCCAAACAGACACTTTTCAGGCTAGAAGGGACTGGCACAAAATATGCAAAGCAATGAAATGCAAGGACCTACAACCAAGGGTACTCTACCCAGCAAAGCTATTATTTAGAATAGAAGAACAGATAAAGAGTTTCCCAGGCAAGAAAAAGCTAATGGAGTTCATCACCACTAAATAAGAAT
The DNA here is from genome assembly GCF_001890085.2 of Hipposideros armiger. Classification (NCBI taxonomy): domain Eukaryota; kingdom Metazoa; phylum Chordata; class Mammalia; order Chiroptera; family Hipposideridae; genus Hipposideros; species Hipposideros armiger. The sequence goes on along the minus strand of NW_017731744.1, from coordinate 1,481,701 downwards.
TACAAACAATCTTAGAGGCACTTCGTTAAGAAAAAAAAAAAAGGTAAAAAATATGAATAATATGGCAGTAAGTACATATCTATCAATAATTACTTTCAATGTAATTGGATTAAATAAAAAAATATGGTTGCTGAACGGATAAGAAAACAAGACCTTTACATATGCTGCCTACAGGAGACTAACTTCAAATCAAAAGAGACACAGACTGAAAGTAAAGGGATGGGAAAAAGATATTTCATGGGAAAAAAGAAAAAACAAAACTGGGTTAGCAATACTTACCAGACAAAATAAAATTTAAAACAAAGGCTATAAAGAGACAAAGAAGGACCCAGTAATGCCATTTCAGGGCATTTATCCAAAGAAACCTAAAACGCTACTTTGAGGGGACGTGTGCATCCATATGTTCATTGAAACATTGTTTACAATGGCCAAGATATGGAGGCAGCCTGGGTGTTCATTAATGGATGAATGGGTAAAGAGGAAGTGGTACATGTATACAATGGAATATTGCTCGGCCAGAAGAGAGAATGGGTTCTTTCCATGTGTGGCAGCATGGATGGACCTAGAGAGTATGGTGCTGAGTGAACTGTCAGACAAAGATAGATGCAATGTGATTTAACTTATAAGTGGAATCTAAAGAACAAAATAAATGAACAAACAAAACAGAAACAAACTCACAGACAGAACATTTTGATGGTTGTCCGATAGGAGTGGGGTTTGGGTATGGGTGAAAAGTTGAGGAGATTAAGAAGTACAAATTGGTTGTTACACAGTAGTTACAGAGATGTAGGGTACAGCATAAGGAATATAGTCAATAATACTGTAATAACTATGTATGGTGTTACATGAGTACTAGATTTATTGGAGTTATAGATGGGAAGGGTGAAAAAGGTGAAGGGATTAAGAAGTACAAATTTGATAGTTACAAAATAGTCATGGGGATGTACAGTAAAACATAGGCAACATAGTCAGTAATAAGGTAATAATTATGTACAGTGCCAAGTGGATACTAGACTAGTCGGGGGGGGGTCACTTCTTCATTTATATAAATGTTTAACCACAATGCTGTACACCTGAGATTAATATAAAATGAATTTATAAAATTAATATAAAATAATATTGAATGTCAACTGTTGAAATTGAATGTCAACAACTGAAAAATTAAAAGGGAGGGGAACATAAAGGGCCGTAAAAGGTTCAAATTTCCAGGTATAAAATAAATAAGTCATGGGGGTGTAATGTACAGCATGGGGAATATAGTCAATAATATTGTGATAGCCTTGTACAGTGTCAGAGTATTGCTGGACTTATGGTGATCACTTTAGGTATATAAATGTTGAATAACTATGGTGTACATCTGAAACTAATATAATATTGTAGGTTAGCTACATTCTAATGAAAATCTTAAAACATAATTAAAATATCATAATTTTTCCTTGACTTTATATGAGTGAACAATGCTGTCATAACCACTGCTTAATAGTGTGTATGAAGATAGGAAGCTTGTTTTCTCTCAAATAGCAAAACCAAATAATATAAACAACTGATTCAAAGATTAAGAGTCCTAAATTTTCACAAAATTGCCTTTCCACAACTTGAGAATTTTACGTTACCTAAATAAATGCACTTCAAGCTACACAGAACCAGTGCTTTGTAATACAGGATGGAAGGAAGTGGGTAGCTTACATGCACAAGATGCCTCTCAGGGCATTTTCAATGGAAATAATACAGGTCAGCAAAGTCTCTGCCCCAGTGCCCCAAATTTCATTTCAACTCCAAAAGTTAGATAGGCCCATCTTAAACTTATAAAGAAGCCCAACAAATTTAATCTTTATTGAAATTTAAAAAGACATCCAAGTACTGAGGTTTAATAAAAACTCCCCACTCATCCCTAGCTCATAATAGTCCAAAATGCTGCCTCTCAATAACAACTAGTTTTTTTCTGTGCCTCCAGATACTGATCTATAAATGTTTTCACCTAAACTTTATGCATGTGCTCATTAATATTCTATTATGATAGTATTATGTTATATATTATCCTCTAAATATTCTGTTTATAAATCAACAGCACTTTCTCAGAAATTCTATTAATAACCTCAAAAAATTAATATATGTATGTATATATCTATATACATATGTATGTGTGTGTGTATGTAGACATAACTCAGATGCAAAAACAAAAAAAGAACAGTTTTGTCCTGTTATATTTCAGACTATTTATAAAAGAAATAAAATCCAAAACATTAATTTTTACAATCATTGTAAGCAATATTAACAATAATTTCCTTTGCAAATTTTTATCTGAAAGGGAAAACATTTTTCTTTAATTATTTGTTATAGGGTTTTATTGTTTTATGTATCATAAGTGCAAGTATTTGTACAACTGTAGAAAAACATGGCATCTAAAATAAATTTAAGTATAAGAGAATGCATAAAAATGCCTTTTGACAAAATTATTTAGATGTTTATTTTAAGGCATTTTCCAGTGCAATTTGGCACTTGTAAATTTTAAGGCTCAGGCTCAATTAGGCCCCAAAAGGAAAGCATGGTATAGCACTTTAAACAGCCTACTGCATTCATTTATTGTTCAGTTCACAGTCTCTGAATACAACACAATCCTCCAACAGAGTCAGCTTTCATAATTCAGCAGTACAAAGTCTGCAAACACATGTAACCTAGATCCATATTTCCCAGTGACAGCATATGATAGCAGAATGTGAAGTATTAATGCTGGTGTCACTACAGTCCTACACTCTACTGCACTTTAAGAGAAAGCAGCTGCTGAGACGAAATGTGTGCCAACTGTCTGAAGACAGAAACATAAGAAACATTCCTTCTGTTACAAAGGGAGAGACACACACAAACAGACTTGCTTTTAGACCCAACAAGCACAAAGTTTCTTACTTTTTGCCTTTTAAATTTCTCAAAAAACACACCAAGTCTGCATAAGCAGAAAGATATGCACTTAAGAAAATTCTGACATCCTTTTCACCAAAGGAACCCTAAGAAGAGGTTATAATTATCCATCCACAAGTCAAAGGGGGGAAAAAATTGTCTCTTAGCATACACACTGTATATCCAATGAGTTCACACACCTATGGAAATCTAATGGCTACTTATGTAACAGATAACATCGATCAGCTGTGCATTTTCATACTAACAACATATGGTCCTCAGGCCTCCCAAGAATACTTCTGTTGGCATCTTCCTAAAATTATTATCTTTAAATAATCATGTGAAATCTTTTTCTAACACATTCACATAGAAACCCGGGGTAAAGTCTACAAATCAGAATGAAGCATTTTTCTTTTCCCTTGATATAAAGATTGGCACTTTGTTGAAGAATCATGAACTGATTTGTACAGGATACGTCCTTGATGGAACAGTGCAAAATGAACCAACGTCTGTACTGCTATCTTTTAAACACAGCTCTACACTAACAATAAGTGTGTGACATAATCTGAACTGTTTGGTTATAATTCACTTAAAAACTAGTACAATCTCATTGACCCCCTTATCAAACAATTTATTGTGCATTTGCCGACTGGACAATGAAATAGAGGAGGTAAAGTATTAACGGTGACACTATTTGGCAAGCTTATAGTGCAGTTCATTCAAAAGGCAATTTTAAAATTGAATGAAGAGGTTTGACTAGGCAATAAAAACAGCCACAATGCCAGTGAACAGTACTTAGGAGGAAAGCCTCTAATTATCCTATTTATAAATCAACAGCAATTTTACTGATGACTTCTTCTCAAAGTTGATTAAAATAATGTCAAAAAAATTTTAAACTAGATCATATGCATTTTATTAAACTATAATTTAAAATATTATTGATTGTTTGAAAATGATAAAAACTTGGGAGCAAGAATGAGACAGCACTTCTGAAGGGAAACATTCATAGGACGCTCTGCAACATAATTATAGTCCTGCCCTTGGGGAAGGGGATTTTATTTTATAATGAGAATGTTTACACTGTTATGGGGTTCAATCTATCTGGGAGGGAAGGTTAAACTTCTTTCCATTAAAGACAGCCTTATAATGAAAAGCTCTGTAAGGAGAATGGAGTCTAATATAGTAGATGTAATGGCCTATTAAATGATTCACACACAAAAAATGAATCAAATTCATTGTATCTCACTGCTGTTTTATGACAAAATTGTTGAAAAATAAAACTATTGTCAAGATAATTGCATATTACATAGGCTGCATTACTGTAAGCAGTCCTCTTATTGGATGACCTAGACTCTAATTTTTAGGTACATTAACAGGACATTACATTTTAAATACTTTACATTATTGGAATGTTTTAAAAGAATCCCACTTTTACTCTGTTGGCAAAATCAATTTAGACTTAAAGTCATGCTGCAATTGTGCATCATTCTTTTTCAATTAAAATTTTCCATACATCCTTTATGATGTCATTCTTACATGCCTGCAGCAGATGCTTGTTTATATACCAATTTACTAAACTGCTGCTGTACTGGTGTTACGCTATTGTAGATGTAACCTCTCTGTCTAGCTTGCATTCCCAGATCTCCTCTCAATAAATGTGTATTTTCAAAATAATTTGCCTCTTTAACAATAATCTCTAATTACCAAACAATCCCCTCTATTGAAAACAACAAAAACAAAATGTCTATATTTTTAGTGTGGATAATTAAATACACATTTCTGGAAAGAATGACATTCTTAAAAATTTAAGAAAGGCTGCTTCCATAAATGCATTCCAACACAATTTTAAAATATATTTTAGAAGGTATCATTCCAACACCAGATTATTAATTCTGCCCTCTGAGAACCTAGCAAGAAATCTCTCACGCTAGCTGTATACCAGAGCTGCTTAATAACTGGAGCCTGAGCAATATATAACATTATACCCATTTTTAAAGCAATGTTATACCAATGTTAATCAAGCCATATGTATAATCTATCACCATTATTATTATGCCTCTGCAATGTTTCATAATAGAACCATCAAAGCCTCCTACAGATTAAAATTTAGCTAACCGAACTTAAAAAAAATCCACCCCTATATATATATATATATATATATATATATATATATATATATATATATAAATTTTTTTTTCAGATTCGTGAGTGAACACAGACTGAAAAACTACTTTTTGCATATCATCGGTACTTAATTTGAGTTAAGTGATGCTGTGATTCTGTTAAAGGAAGCTCTTCATTTTAAAAACATTTATCTCTGAATATATATGTGTGAAATTCTGGCACTGAAATTTTCATAAGGCTCTTGAAGGAAAATTGTCATGTTGGATAAAACGTTAAGCAGTATCACCTCCTTTTCAAAAATAATTTTCTGTTACAACTGAAAAATATTTTGTCCCACATATAAACAAATTTCTTCTAATTTTACAACCTCGGTTGCCTGTCGCTAGCAAATTTTGCACTTAAGTTACTGACATTACCAAGTATTTTGCTTTATAAAGAAAAAAAAATACCTTTATTGCAAAACCTTTACCTGATCATTATTGCCATTTATGTGGAATGCCAGTTAGCCCCTCTCTCTGATCTACCTCAGGCTTTCTGAAGTCTGCAGGGGGAAATATTTATGAGTTTCATTTCTTTCCATTTCTTCCCCCCCTCTGAAGGTCACTGGAGAAAAAGGCTGTAGAGCTTTCTAGAGAGGGTGTCTTCAGGTTGAAGGTAAGGTAAGAAAGACAAAACCAAGGTGAATAAATGACTATAAAAGGCTTTCCCTTTATTCTTTAACCTTTAATGTTTTACTATCAAAGAACAAAATCCACAAATATTAAGTGAGAAAACAAAAGGTTTCCCAACATGCAGTGCTGCTGAAATTGCCTACTCTGGATTTTTGTAGAGGAGAAGAAGTTAGTTGATTTGACAGGGCATCAAAAAGGTCCAAAGGAGCTCTGAAAAGGCAGTGGCCCACTTCACTGACATCGCTGGGATAGTACAATACCAAGAAAACCAGAGAGCAGCACTGAGAAAACTTTCAGGGGGAACGTACAGAACAGTTCGGAGGGCTCCTGCAGTAAGGAAGCACTCAGGCTCTACCTCCCCCACCACCCACACCCCAACAAAGTATGCAAGAAAAGGGAAGAAAGAGGGGCGTGAGGGCAAAAGGAGGGTGGAGACAGGAGAGGGGAAAGGAAAAGACAGAGGTGAGCTGAAGAGAGCAGAGCGGACAGCAGAGAAAAGAAAGCTGCTTACTTATGGGAGCCTGTGATTGTCACACATGTCCACACCCTTCCCGATCTGCCTGAAAGAAGCCTGGGCCACTATGGCCATATTATCCCTGACTGGGGGCTCAGGGGTGCAGAGAGAGCCTGTCACTGTCATTTATGGGTATACTGTTAAGGTACTTTAAGGGTTATTTGAAGATGGATTTCTAAATCACAACCAAAATCTCCTTTTGCTGCTCTCATACTTCTTTATGGAAGGATACTTACCAAAAGGGGAAAAAAGAAACAGCAAACAAAAGGGAGTGTAGTGTTGGGAGTGGATGCATTTTTAGCATGATAAATAAGCACAAATATCTAGGTAATTTGACCCAAAAGCCTGATGTCATTTAAAGGAAGATGGTAAAGAAAAACCAGCACTTACACTGTCATTGGATAAATCAATACATCTTTGCACCAAAGAATTTTATTAAGAAATAGAATATGTGGGGGTGTGGAGGAGTATGCTGTTTCGACAAGTATCGGTGGAGGATCTCTAATCATGCTGTGTCCTTCCTCTAGCTCTACAATATTTTGGTGACAAGGTGGTAGAAGAAAAACTGAAGTATGAAAAAGGCTGTATATACCCATATGGTTAAAAAAAATACAAGATTATACGCGTAGATACCATAGTCCTTAGAAGTGGCTTTGTAACCACTTCATAGTACAGAGGAATAAATTAAGGCTCAGATAGGCTGACCGGCCCAGGATGCCACACAGCGAGCCATGGTAGAGCTGGCCGCCCAGCGAGGCTTCCTGGCTCCCAGCTATGCGCTCTGCATGGTTTACCAACCAGCCTTTAGCTGCAAAACATTTCCATCTGAACCTTATCAGATGTTCATCATCCCTGAGGGGTCACCATTATTTTAAAGGAATTCACACACACACACACACACACACACACACACACACACAAGCGCGCGCGCGCATGTGTGCGCACTCCTTAGATTGGCGAAAGCTATCTTTGCTTTTGGTTCTGATAGAGTTTCTAAGTATGGATTGTCAAAGAAGGAAGGACTACTCAATCTCCCGACTAAAGAGGCATGTGGCTGCCTTACAACTTAGCCTGGGTAGAAAGAGGTGCAGAATACTGCCTAAAGCTTGGATTTACAAATCAACTAAGTGACAAGCAAACCAACACCTATGCCCATTGGCCCAAACGAGAATGTGGTTTCGAGACAGACCTGAAGCCCAGCTGCCTATTGGCACAGTCAGGAAGTCCACAGAGCTCCCATATGCCTCTCTCGGGATACCTTCGCTGGTGTCTACAGCTGCCAGGTAAGATGTCCGACTATCTTGAGAAAATCATGTGACAGAGAGAGGTCCCACCTGAGCCCAGGCTTCCACTGTTCCTGATGCGGGAACAGTCTTGTTAGGGAAGCGTCCTGGACCCTCCAGACCTGCTCATCCACCAGCTGAGGACCCCGGAGTCACCACAGTCAATGCCACAGGGAGCCAAAGAGTCACCCAGATGAGCCGGGCTCAAATTCCTGATTCACAGGATCCCTGAGCTATAATAAAGGGTTGTTTGCAAACATTAAGTTTACAGCTATATATGACCAGAACAGGACCTTAATTCTCTCAATTGTAAATTTGGGGAAATGTTACCAGAAGACGGTTGTGAGGATTAAATAAGAATGTATATAGTGTCCATAATTGATTCATAAGCGTGCTACCGAAATAATAATAACAACAACCAAAATAATTAATAATAACAACCATGAAAGCTCTTTCCAACACTGAAAACACTGCACCTATCCCAGATGGTCCTCAGGAGACAAAAGTTCCAATTCTGGCTCTGCCCTCGGTGAGCTACATACTTTTGACAAGTCAAAATAACCTCACCTCAGGCCAGCCAAGTGGCACGTTGGTTAAGAGCTGGCTTAGGATGCCAACTTGGAGCAGCAGGGCCCCGGTTCGGATCCCACGAGGGCCAGTGACACTGCCCTCTACAGCTAAGATAGTGAACAACAGCTCGACCTGGAACTGGGCTGCCGTGAGTCACCAGCAATGTCATAGGCTGCAGCCCCTGCTGCAATGGGCTGCCATAAGCTACGGTGTGTGGCCGGCAGCCAGCGTGAGCAGCCAGCAATCAGTGTGAGCTGCCAAGAGCCGCTGTGAGCAGCCGTCCAGAAGCCGGTGACCGATCTGCCTCACCCAGGAAGAGTGCAATGATCACAATACCAACATGGGCCAGTGAAGCAACGTCCTCCACAACTAGACTGAAGAACAAAAGGACAGCAAATTGTCTGATCCCTTTCCCCGATTCCCCATTGCTGTTCCCCTCCCCCAATAAAAAAAACTTAAAAAAAAAAGAACCTCACCTCGTCCCATTTATTTATTTATTTAGGAGTCAGGAAGGAAAAACAAAATGAGTGAAGAGGTTGGTGTAAGATACAGGTTTCATATGTTCTTTCAAACATTTTTAAAGCACAACACAAAACTCCTAGGGATATTTTTAAATTCCACATAGAAATATAATCTCTACCTATGATTCAACACATGGTCTTCTTGGTGTGGTTTTTATTTATTTATTTTTTGCTTCTGATAATAATACATGTAAATAGAGAAATACTTCTCCACTGTAAGAGGATTTCTCTATTTTAAGTAAAACAACAGTGCAAGGACCAAAATAGAGTGGTGGGAACGTGGGTGAGCTAGACAGCCCTTTTTTCAGCCAAGGGGGCAAACACCTCTCATCTCTGGCCAACTTGTCCCATGAGCCTTGAGGAGCAGCGCTCTCTGATCTCTTGACTTTCCTGAGAATCCAGAAAGGTTCAGCTCATGGGCAGCCAGCTGGCATCTCCAGTTCCGCATCTAGAAACTCTCTTAGATTACCCTTCTCTTGTTTTCCATATGACCTTAGGCAAACTGTTTAACTATTTTTTGGTCTCAATTTCCTTTCCTGTAAAATTGAGAGGTAACAGCAATAGTTTCCAGTCATTCCAACTCTAAACTTGTAGCGTTCCTTTCAATTACCATGTTTGCCCAGGGGAGGACAGAAGAGAAGGGTGGGTTTGGAAAAAATGCATATGCTGAATCTGTGCACCAATACATTATTTTATATGAAAAAGAAATAACAACTCGTTTTTTATTACATGCAAAGAAGAAATGTGTGTTATATCTGGGGACAGCTACTTTGTCTCTATCTTAAATGAGCCTTAAATATGATCTTTAAGAATGGAGTTAAAACATTTTTTTGACAGCAACCCACAGTACAAAATACACTCTATGTTGCAACCTGGATGCATATATGTATATGTATGTGAGTGAAAGAAAAGTTTTACACAGTAATATTTACCTGTATCATCTAGGGTACTCTGAAAATTACATTTTCAATTTTTTTTTTTTTTACCCTTGCAAGTTGGTTGTGACTCACCAAATGCAGTTCAAGATTCAGTATTGAATCAAGACCCATGATGCTTCTCTACAAAGATCATCCCCTACTCAGAATTTACAGCCCGTCCTCTGGATTTCATTTTTTAAATTGTTCTTCAAATATTTAATGACTCCCCCAACTAAATGGTGTGTCTTTCCTCATGGCACATCTTTCAAAACTTTTAAGCTATAAAACAAGAAGCGCAGATGTATAGTTTCTTCTCTTGACACCCCACTTTCTAGACAAGAGGAAATGCTAGTTTATTTGTGGTAGGTATGTCATTCATAAATATTCCACTGCTTTCATGTTTATTTTTCTATTTACTAAGCCAATGGTAGCAAAACTTTAGTGTGCATTAAAAACCACCTGAAACATTTGTTAAGTATGCAGGTTATCAGGTTCCATCCCAAGAGATTTTGACTTAGTGGGTCCCTGGTGGCCTCCCAGAATCTACATTTTTAACCACCCCTTGGTCATTTTGATGTCTGTGATCATTAGACTAACTTGCAGCTTCTGCTCTAAACATATGACGGTCTAAAACAGGGGCCAGCAAACTTCTGGTAAGGAACCAGAGTATAAATATTTTAGGCCTATAGTCCACAGGGTATCCTCTTAACTACTCAACATTGCCGTTGTACGGTGAACTCATTCACAGACAATATGTAAATAAGCGGGTGTGGCTGAGTTCCAATAAAATGTCACTCACAAAATCAGATGGCCAGCTTCTGACCATAGTTTGTGGAACCCTGGTCTAAGATATGCCCTAAACATTGGTCTTCTTATATAAAGCACAATAATCAGATCCATTGGCCCTGGATGCTTTGTCAAGCAGTTTGACAAACGGTTTAAAATCACAACCAGGCTCTTTGGAAAAGTGTGCTTTAGTCAATTCGTGACGTCAACAGGAGTGCTACATGGCAGACTAGTAGACGTGAACTTTCATTTTGATCTTCAGGGCTTACCTTAGAAGGTAAGCAATGAAGAAGCAGCATTTCTCTTCAGATAATCTCAAAGGGGAGCAGCTTACACTCTTAATCAAGAAATAGAATTCAACTGTACATACATTGCAAGAGGGAACATTTGGAACCTAGGCAGCAAGAGCTGTTCCACCAGCCATTCCATTCAATATTCCTTTACACCAAAGAGACGGAGGACTTGAATTGGCTATTGCTCCAGGAGGCCTCAGTTCCCAGGTACCTTTTATGCAGTGAGGCTTTGAGTAAGAGCCTAGCATGCAAACATATGCTCATATATCTTGTCTGACACCGATTCTAAACTCAAGCAAGCTATATCTTCAGGTGCTCAAAGAAATAAAAAAAACCTACAACACTAAAAGAAAATAACTAACTCTGTAAGATTATTGAATACAAGGCCCTAAAGCAATCTCCACGGTGGTGACTCCCTACAGGATTTTTCAAAGCACTTTAAAAAACATAAGCTTTCTGACTCAGACTCATTGACATTAGAACCTAATTTCCCACAACATTTGTGGCTTCATTGCATATTACTTATGAACTCTGAGCATCACCCACATTTATGAAGGTTGAGCCCCAAATCTCTGTATATATTTGCTAAAAATTTCCTCAACAGGAAACTTTGGTTGGGTTTCCATGTTGCTGAGAACTACAGCAGAGATGGGGTTGCAGAGATTCCTGTTCTCTTTGCTTCTCCTCCCACTGGTTAACGTTTTGCTCTTAGCATTTTGAGTATTAGAGAGCCAGGGAGTAGGAATGACAGGGTGGGTAGGGATGGACATGGAACTAGAAATGATCGAGAGTCTACTATGTACCAAAAATTTAATGTTATTTCATTTAAACTCTTACCACATGGTGTTATAAGAATTGTTATTCCCATTTTATAGGTGAGGATTCTAATTCCATGAAGCTGAGTAAGTTGCCTGAGGTTACATAGCCTGGAAGTTTCAGATATTATATTTGAATTAAGGACCCTCTGATTTCAAAGGTCTTGTTCTACCAAAAAAAAAAACCAAAACCCTGATAAAATCTATTTAAAAGATAATAAAAAATTTGAGTTTAGCAAACCTGCAGGATATAAAACCAAAATACAAACTCAGTTGTATTCCTCTGTCCTAGAAATTAACAATCAGAAAGAGAAAGTATAAAAAATTTCCATAGTCGCATTAAAAATATGAAAGATTTAAGGATACATCAGACAAAAATATGTAAGACCTATACGTAGAGACTATAACACATAGCTGAGAGAAATTAAGTAGGATCAAAATAAGAATGACATACTAACTATTGTTTATGTGTTGTTTCTTCAAATTGATCTATAGATTCAGAGAAATGCATTCAAAATCCCAGTGGGATTTTCCCCCCCTTTTTTAAATAAGAAAATAAGAAATTGACAACCTTATTCTGAAATTCACATGTAAATGTAAAGGACTCAGAATAGCCAAAAAAAAGAAAAAGAAAGAAAGAAAGGAAGGGAGAAAGGAAGAAAGAAAGAAAGAAAAAAGGAAGAAAATGTTTGGAGGACTTACATTACCTGACTTTACAACTTATTGTTATAAATAGAATCATCATGAGTGTCATGATTATGGCTTTTCATGATAATGGCATCAAGCTAGAGCAAAGGAACAACACAGAGAATCAAGGAATAGACCCATATGTTTATGGTCAATTAATTTCTCAACAAAGTTCTAAAGGTAATTCTATAGAGAAAATAAAGGTGTTTTTGTTTGTTTGTTTGTTTGTTTGTTTGTTTGTTTGTTTTTAACAAATGGTACTGGTACAATTAAATATCCAAATGTAAAAACAGAACTTGGATCCATACCTCACCCCATATCCAAAAATTAACTCAGAATGGATCTTAACCTTCAGTGTAAAACCTAAAATTATAAAACACATAGAAAAAAACCCAGGAGAAAATGTTTATGCCCTTAGATTAGGTAAAGATTGCTGAAATATAATACCAAAAATATGATGTATAAAAGAAAACAAAAAGAATAAATTGGATTTCATCAAAATTAAGAACTGATGCTTTTCAAAAAGCAATATTAAATACAAAGCACAAACCACGAGAAAATATGTACACATCTGTGTAAAAATTAAAACACAGTGTTGGTGAGGATGTGGACAAATTGGACCTCTCACATATTGCAGAGAAAAAGGAATAATGCCAGAATAATGCAGAATCAGGGACAACAAAGAAAATCACCTGGCTAAAGCCAAGATGCCGGCAAATACACTTCACATGAATAACACCTGACATGACATAAAGGAGCAAACATTTTTTAAAAACTAATAAGCTTTTAAAAAATGTAGCACACTTAAAGGTCTGCATCCCATGAAAAGATCTGACATTTGCAAACCAATCACCTTGGGAAACGATGCTCTTACTATTTCTGGAATGGTCTTGATGACCAAGTTAATCACTACCAAATATGATAGATGTTTAATGAATGAATGAATGACGCAAAGCCAAGCAAACAACTATCTTATAAATTTATAGTCTCCTGTCCTTCAGGATTCAAAACTTTGATACATGAGATCAGACTCCAAATTGTCCACGAGATCAGGTTCCAAATAGTATGACTAATTTCCCAAATCAAATGTACTCTTCAAAGAACAAATCTGCCAATAACATTGACATTAAAATGAAAGTTACGTGGAAAGTAATTAGTAAAGAAGAGTTGCAAAAGGGTTCAGAGAGCTATTATCGTTGAGAGAGAAAGTCAGTGAAGTGCTATATGGGAAACAACATTTACACAGATAAGTGTTATGAAAGTATATTAAACCGTCGGTCACACCAGTAGCATCACTTTCTATTCAGAGCCCCACACAGTGCTTGCTTCTTAACACTCTACATATCTTAAAGCGGTGCATATATTCACATTAATATGAAGGCCATTATTTTGGAATGCAATGTAATTATTGGGTCGTCAAGAAAGTCATGACATATTTTTCTATGTTTTTCAATGCAAAATGTGTCATGACTTTCCCGACGACCCAATATTTTATTTGGGAGGGTTTGACTAATTCAAACCAGTTTTAAAATATGTTTCCCAGTTTAAAGTATATTTGAAGTGCACAGCCATAATCTCTCAAAATATGCTAAAATGTTAGTAAGAAATGGCAATGATCTAGGTTATAATTCATATCTCAATGCGATAAGAATATGGTAACTATACAAATAACTTTTTGATCAATTATACAATGAACTGTCCATGAAATGTTAATTTAAAGATTATTCTGTTTTTGATTAAACAGACTAAAATAGTATTAAAGTAAGTGAGAAGAACTTTGCAAATAAGGAATTCTTTTGACAATTCAATAATTAAACGTTACAAATTCAGAGTTAACGAATTTGGAATTTGGGATAATGTAGCCTGCTAGTAGGTTGAAACTTATCTTTTCACTATGTCACAATTGGAAAAAGCTATGCAAATATATTTGTCATTCACTCACTCACCATTTAGTTCCAAAAAGTTTTGTACCTAAACAATGAAGAGCAAATGCAATTTCAATGAATAGTTCACAATTTTAAGAACTAACGTTGCCCTTGAGCAGGTGAATTGGGTACACTTAACAGATTGAAGCTGTCAGCCTCCTTCTTTGGTGGCAATTTCTGGTCCTTGAGGGCAGGATCACATCTTAGTCACTCTGTAAATCTAATACTCAACACAACACAGTGCACGACAGTTACCCAGAGACTCTGTGAATTTGGCTTCCCAGCCTTATCTCCCACTCTTCCTCACACCACTACCCTCATTACTCCACAGTCACCCTCTACTTTTCAACTCTCAGCCTTCACTCCATGTGCTCCCTCTTCCTCCCCCATCCTTCTCCATCTAGCTGTCTCACGTCCCGCTCAGGGTAAATTACTCTCAGCCTCTCCTATATTTCCAAAGGCATTTGTTTGCACCTCTGCATTTGTACTCTTTAGAGTCCAATATTTATAAATCCATTAGATTAGACCCTCTTAAAAAGAACTGTATTTAGTATTGCCTTTTCTTTAGTGTTATGAACATTCTTGGCACATAATAGGGACTCAGTAAATATGCACTGAATTGTATAATTGAGTTCATTATGTGAACACACAGAGCACAGTAAGTACAAGTCATTCAAATGAGCTATTTTAGGAGGTTAATCAAAATAATAATAATAATAATAAAACAACTACATTTATTGAGTACCACTGTTTGCAAGGCAATCAGATGCATCAGGCACATTATCTTAATCCTTATAATAACCCTTATCTCTTGGATGAGGAAGCCAGGATTCAGAAAAGTTAAGTACATTAAACAGAGGGAAACCGCTAGTATGTTGCTGAGCACAGATTCAAATCCAGGTATTCGAGTTAAAATGACATGAAATCTCTTCCTTGCACATCTTCCCTTTAATTCCTTTCTCTCCCACTCCTACCAGTATAGCTATTATAATCTATTATTCAGTTTATGTTTGTCTAATCTATTTTCAAGATTCTAGGCTACCTATAATGCTTTCTTAATATTAAGGATATTTTAATGATTTTTCCTGCTCTGATGTTATTTTTTTCAAGATCAATTTCAAAGCAAATAACGTCAGTGTTGCAGTCAGATATATAGTTGAAAATGAGGTAGATGTACATAGAATAAAAAGTCATCATTCCTTGAAGCAGTTTGAAATACATAAAAACCCATACATACAAAAGCAGAACCTCGAATGTCCAATGTATACAAGAACAGGATATCTCCAAAACAAATTCTCACAGCCCTTTCTATGTGATGATCTCTGGTATTGTAGGTGACTATAAAATGTCCTGTTATTGAATATCTAGTCCTTTGTTTTAAATAAAAAGTTTTAAAACAAGGGAGTCATAACTAATGGATTATAGTATTTCTACCTTTAAAAAATCTGAATTTCTTATCAGTAAAATAAACCACAAATGAAAGTACTTGTACCAAGCACACTGAACTTTTCTCCTTCTATTAGCATATCGGTCTGCAATCATATCTAGATCAATAGTGAAGATATCCACTTAAAAGAGAGCCATGCTCTCTTTTGTCAGAAATTCATTACTTTTTATTAGGGTCATTGCTTGAAAACTTCAAAACACCATATGGACCTAATTGTGGTTTATTTTGGCAAAAAGGAAGACACTGTAGAACAATTGAGGCATTACATTCTACAATTCCATTACTTTCATCCCTCTCAGTTTTATTACTGTGTCATTAAAGGCAACTTGAGTGAGCGAAGAATTATAGTGTCATGTGTACAGGCTAGTAGATTAATAACCAAACACACTGGAGTTTAAAGGTATCTAACAGCTGTTTTCATTATTTTGTGTAAATACGCTTCAAGCATATCTATCTGATTAGTGGATAGAGTGCTCTTCTCTGTCACATGCCATGGGCACCGCTCTGTGCAAGTAATCAAAGTGCTCAGAAAATGAGTTTACATTGTTCACTGCTGAAATACACAAATGTCAGAAAGTGACTGCGCATCAAAGCTTAGTCAAATCATCTGCTGCAAACAAACAGATTCCAACGCACATTCAGCTAAAAACATTCTGCGGCAGCACACTGATGGACTTGGACTTATTTAAGCTGGCCCAAATGAAGCGGTGTGCCGAGAATATTAAGTTTTTTTTAGAGGAAGACATGACTTCCACATCCGATTTGTTCATACAGATTCATACGGATCACCATCTCTATGATTTCCAGTAGAGTCAACATCTAAAGTTGTATTATTTTTATCCATATTCATTAACGTTTACATGCTTTTAAATGCGAACTGATTAGGAGGCATATCATGTATCCTTATTTTAGGGCTTATCTACACATAAAATCCCTAATGCAGTGATTCCTCATTCCACGCTCAGATGAGTCATTTTCCTTCATTCTCTTTTATGTTGCTATGTTCCATCTACTAAAACATTGACTTTGAATTCCAATACCCAATTGCTTGCTACTTAAATATTTCAAAAATATTTATCCTCACCTATCAGCCCTTGTCCTCCTACAGATTTGCTTCACTTGACCTCTGGTCTTCCTGAACCATGGAAACACTTGACTCCCATTCCATTACAGAGCTAGCTGACAGGTTCAACAGCGATGCTGCCTGCCCACTCAGTGGAGTTTTGCACTTCATCACCATCTCTCTGCTTAACTGTCTCTGTGGTTTCTTGTCTCATGTGTCGGCCTAATTTTGATGCGCCAACACAGACGTTTGTTTTTAAATCAATTCACAAATTCTTCCTGTCCCCCCCCCTTTTTTATGGTGGGGAAAGGGCACAATCCTAATGTCATATTCATGTACAGCCCCTGCGATCATATGGGTGCTGAATATTCTCAATATGGTGATGAGTGCCACTTCCTTCCTTTCCCAAAGCCTGGTGTTAAAAATGCCCCTGCTCCCATTTAAGTCCTCTGGAAAGGACCTCTCTGATTTTGGCATATCTGGCTTCCTCAGAAATGCCTTTAAACCACTTTATGATTGCCCTTCCAGTGCAGAAACACTTGTTTCAAATTTGTCCGTCTGCCTCTTCCAAGTTTCTCATCTTTTCCTTCGATTTCATCCACTTGGTCTTTGGGGATGTTTACACTGAAGCTCGTATTTCAAGATTCATCTAGTTTTCTCTCAAGCATCTCTAAGTCCTCTGTGCAGTTTGAAGGCTGGCCTTGTCATCTGTATACTCCGTCTGTCTGCACCTCAGTTTCCTTCTGGCCCTCTGGTGAGAGGCTGGAGCACTCCTGAGAGCGGGACTCTAGCAGCACTAACGCAAGCCAGCCCTGGCTGTGGAGGTGTTATGTAAGCTTCTCCACGCTGAATTGACAATGAGTTTCTACACTGACCTTCAAGTTCCAAGTTTATTCTGAGGTGTACCATAAGCGAGGCTCACCACCAAAATGTCAAGATTTTCAGTGAAGGGTAAAAGCTAGCTTTTCAAAAGGTTAGATAGTAATTATGTAACCCACACCCTATATTTTCATGTCACCTTTCAAAGTGGTAAACCTCATTTGTTGACGTGTTGACACAACTCAACAATGCAAATGAAGCCCATCTAAGGACAATGATTCTCTCCAAACTGAATCAAACCATATTTCTGCCAACTGTTATAAAACGTCCTTTTAAAAGTAAGGAGTCAAGGGCCGGCCGAGTGGCGCGTTGGTTAAGAGCTGGCTTGGGACGCCAGCTCTGAGCAGCAGGGCCCTGGTTCGGATCCCACATGAGAGGGCCAGTGACACTGCCCTCTACAGCTAAGATGGTGAACAATAGCTCCACCTGGAGCTGGGCTGCCGTGTTTCTGGCGACAGCGTAGGCTGCAGCCCCTGGTAGCTGCCATGGGCTACCGTGTGTAGCCAGCAGCCAGTGTGAGTGCCCAGCAGCCAGCATGAGCGGCCGGCAACCGGTGTGAGCTGCCATGAGCCGGCATGAGCCGCCGTGAGCAGCCATCCAGAGGCTGGCGACTGATCTGCCTCACCCGGGAAGAGTGCAATGATAATACCAACGTGGGCTCGTGAAGCGACGTCCTCCACAACTAGACTGAAGGACAAAAGGACAGCAACTTGTCTGTTTCCCTTCCTCCGATTCCCCAGCGCTGTTCCCCTCCCTCAATTCCGGAATAAAATCTTTAAAAAAAAAGTAAGGAGTCAAAAATGTAACATTTGACTTTCTTGCCTTAAGAATTTATTCCATAAAGTAAATAGCAAATAACCTAAAACAAGACAGCTAGACGGTGAGCACAAATTACAACCCATTTCTGTCAGAAAAAAAGATACAAGCTGAGTGCTACCCCAAGCTGAGCGGTGGTTTTGCAGCTGCCATGCAGATTTCCCTTCCCAAAGCTTGAAGCGTTGTGTGTCCATTAACAATATTTATTAGAAATCACCAGTAAAGCAATGTGCTGGTCCTATAGGGTGTTCAATGGCATTAAAGATAGAGTCTCCGTGTTTACGAGCCTTATACTCAAATGACTGAAAATACATAAACCAATTGACAATAGACATGCACATACATGACGTACGCATACAAAATTATGACTCTAGACATTTCGTTTAAAAGCGTCCCCTGTACGTCTGTCTGGGTCAGCAATGGAGGTATGGAATAAATTAAAGGAAGTATCTAACCACAATGTAGTGTGTAAAATAAATGACCTAGCTGCCTGGTACAAATGACATTTACTCAGAAATGACTTTTGAAGAAGAATCTTAAGTAGGTTTTTTGGTTGGTTTTTTTAAGCGGTGCTAAGGTCATAAATAGGAGGGAAGAAGAAACAATATTACTCTAGACCCTCATAAGAAGAGAGCAGGGAAAGAACAGGGATCACAGATGCAAAGGCCTACGATTGAGAAGAGCTGTGCACTCTCTCTGTCCAGAATAACCAAGAGCTACGGTGAGAATGAAAGGCAAGCGTTCAGCAAGGGAATGTCGGTTCCCTTCTTTTCACTGCTGACAATGCACTGGACACCTGAATAAACTTGGCAGGCTCCATTTCAGGGCTTAAGTATATGTCTCTCCTTCTTTCCACATTACATGCTTCATTAAATCTTCCATATATCCTGTACCTTGATCTTCCCCAACCCTTTTCCACTTCAAAACTCAGCAAAATGATCTAGCTCCTTATTTCCAGTTGGAATTTTCTCTCTGGTTGGAGCACTGTGCTGCGATCACATCTTTTAAGCCGCATCTTACAATTCTTCAATAAAAACACAGGCTCAGCGCCCTTCAGGGTAACTGGCACCAGAAACATTTCTGCCTCCCAGGATCCATCACCTTCCTGGGAGGAAGGTTCTGCTCTCTTAAGGGCTCTGTAAACCAGAACTTGGTACATAAATGTAAGGCATGGCTCTAGCTGCTGCCATTAATCAACTTACCATTCAGAGTTGCTTACGTCTAAAGGAGCCTATATCACTCCTAATAGCCTAAGTGTGTAGAGAGCAAGCAATATGCTCGTGTAACATATTTTATGCAGCACCTGGCACACCACATGCAAAAAGGCTTGTTGCTGATGACGCTAATGCTCACTGAAATTAAAGTCTATCTTCTCATGATCACATAATAACTGGCAATCACCTGGAAATGGGAGTGTATTAAGTCCTATAAAACGCAGCTAGTACTTTTGGCCCAAGTTCTGCTCAGTGAAACCAGAGGGCTGTAGCTCAGTGTTCCCCTCAGAATACACATGTTGCAAAGCATTTAACCTTTCCATAGTTCTCAGGAATAGTCACCGTTACACTCGCTGGATTGTTCAAACGACTCTCTGAGTTTTCCTGCTTGTGCATGCCGATTAAATAGAGCCCTGTTCACAGTAAGATCCTAATAACACTAGACTGAGAGTAGAAAAATGATTTCTTTTTGATCCTCATAGCTGCACACGTCACCAAATCACGTATTTTTTATTAAATTACTAATTAAAATTGAATTGGGACCACAATAACCATTGGGACTCAAATTGTCTTCCTTATACAAGATGTTCCTGAAATTCTTCCTCCTCAAAAATGCCCATTTTTGAGTTGCAATAATATCCACGCTTTCAGTATACTCTGAACTTATACTTGAAGACATTATCCAGTATTAGTTTTACTGATTTCAGTATGCATATTGTGTTCATGTAATTATGTAAGTATGCAATCCTAGAATTAATTAGATGTGAACTTAGAAATTAGCCTCATCCAACATCCCACCCATTCAGGAATCCCTTGGAAAGAACTGGCTACAATACTCCCACTACTGATTGTTGAATTAATTTTCATTTAGAGTCCTTTCTCTGAAAGAGCACAAAGAATATTTGCAACAGGGGAGCTCAAGACAATTTGCCAATTTATAGAGGAGTTGTCAAGTCAGGTGAAGTAACACCTCTGATGCAAGAAATCTGTACTGTTTGATCAGTAATATCAAATTTATTTTTTCAAAACATACCCTTCCACACACACACCCTACTTCATTTTAGAATAAATCTAATTATTAGAAAGATGTCTGTCTAGAATTGATATCGGTGCCCTATGCTTCTCATGTTATAATTCTCTGCTTAGGAATAACACAATACAAATTACACAGGAATAACACAGTACCCACATTTGCATGTAATAACCTTTCAAACTCTAAGGTTCAATGATTCTATAATGTGAGCGTATTTTACCTCCCCAAAGAATTTTCCTTCTCCAGATTAAGTATTTCAAGACTCCTTGACTGTTTCAGTTGTACATACATACGAGTGTGTCCTTTTTTGAATGCAAGAGTTAACATTTACCCTTTAAAATATAATTTTGTATATTTCAGTGCACTATTTTGGTCTGTCAAGATAATTTTGAAATTTCATCCTTATCACCCATTATCCTTTCAACCATTCCTTGTTCTGTGTCATCCAAAATTCTAGGGTACTTGCTTTGGGGTTTTGTTCTGGCATTTCACCAGACTAAAGAAAAAAAGGCACATTTTTCGAGTACCTACTGTATATGAAATACCATGGTGGGTACTTAACCTTAGTGCTTCCTAGAATTTAATCCTCCACAAAATTCCTGTTGATTACCTGGTTTATAGATGAGGAAATAGAGACTTAAACAGCTTAAGTGATGTACTCAAGAATCTGGTAGATAACAGAGCTTGGAGTTCAAACAAAGTCTGTCTGAATCCAGACCTGTGTTTTTTCTACAATAGCCCAGGTCTCTCTTTAAGGTTAACAGGAATTCATTTGTTCAAAAAAGATTAGCTAATTACAAATACCTACCATCTTAGTTGTAAGGTTATCATGAGAGGGTATGTAAAATGCCCTGCTTATGTCATTTAATGCTTTTTATATGTTAAATAGAGAGTATATGCTGGAGGTGCCAAAAAAATACATATTTTAAGAGATGTTAACAGTTTGGTCAATGTTGCTCAAGCAGTAGTTCACCATAATCAGAAGTGTCTGGACGCAGGTGGTAACCACTTTGTGTACCTCTTGTAATTGCAGAAGTCTAACATGACTTGTATTCATCTTTTGTTATCGATGTATTCGGTTGTCGGGAAAGTCATGACGTATTTTTTCTATGTTTTTCATTGCAAAAAATGCGTCATGACTTTTCCGACAGCCCAATATATATGAATATAGTTTTTTCCTTTCTCAAAATGTGTATACATTTCTTGGTACCCTCTGTATATGCATGTGTGTATACTGAGGTCTGTAGGTGTACCAGGTATTTTACAATAGAAAACAAGCTTCATGTAATCCGGATAACTCCATGAGGCGGTATGATTTCTGATATTTTATAGTTGAAGTTCACAGAGCTCAGTGACTGTTCTAAGGTCAAACAGATGGTAAGGGACACAGCCCCACACTCTCTACTATCCTAGCAGCCCTATTACAATGGACAGTGAGGTCAGTGTGGCATGACGTGCACCGTCTGACATGCTGGATTCCAGCAAGCAGCACATTGGTTTAAAGACTGCACAAACTATTTACTAAGAATGCATTCTTAAATGTGGTGAGTTCCTTTTCTCTTCTTTTCCTTGTCACTGTCATCTGCACATTTACCAAACAGAAGAGCCATGTTCATCTTGTACTCTCCAGCTACCAGCACGCTGCTTACAGCATTTCTTTTGAAAAAGAAAATTAAGCTGGGGAACACTTTCAAAAATAAAATTCTCGGGCCGGCCGAGTGGCTCAGTTGGTTAAGAGCTGGCTTGGGACGCCAGAGGGCCCCGGTTCGGATCCTACATATGAGGGCCAGTGACATTGCCCTCTACAGCTAAGATGCTGAACAACAGCTCAACCTGGAGCTGGGCTGCCATGAGTCGCCGGCGATGGCATAGGCTGCAACCCCTGCTGCAG
>NW_017731744.1:1433367-1459292 GCF_001890085.2 Hipposideros armiger | reverse complement strand
GCGCAATGATGGTGCCAACTTGGGCCAGTGAAGCAACGTCCTCCACAACTAGACTGAAGAACAAAAACGACAGCAACTTGTCTGTTCCCCTTCCCTCAATTCCCCAGTGCTGTTCCCATCCCCCAATTCCCCAATAAAAATCTTAAAAATAAATAAATAAATGAAATAAAATAAAATAAAACTCTCCAGGAATACAAATATGTAGAACAGATGAAAGCACCGTTGTTTGGTTAAAGAGATGAGGAGAGCAGAGCCTTGTTTGCTCTCCCCACATAGATTGCTTCCTCCCACCCATCCTGCTACCCCACTAAACCTTCACTATCGCCTGGGAAAATCCTTAGAGTCCTCCTGGTTCTTGGGAACAAAACATGAGGAATATTCTGGATGATGATGATGATGATGATGATGATGATGATGATGATGATGAAGAATATGATGATAGCAGCTAACGTTTACGGTGTGCTTACCATGAGGCTAATGTAGAAACTCCTTACAAACACATTTCTGATAGGTCTACCATCAGCCATAGAGGGAAGTTCCCAGGTATAAGGGGGTGACCACCCTACATGGAGCTTACATTCTAATAGGATATTTGAGTGGTATAGCAAGAGGAAAAGGAGGTTGAAGTACATTACAGATAAACTCTACTTGCTAAACAATTTGTAGAATTCTAGCCAGCTGCTGTAGTGAAAACAAGTTAGTGAGGGCTAAGTTTATTTTCTAAGTTCTGTCTTAGTTGTAAGAACGTGCAAGTACTTACCAGCAAATGATATTTATAGCTGCCAAGGAGGGCGATGGGTGGGAGGGAACTCTAAGAAGGGAACTCAACTAGTAGAAAAAAATTAGAAATGGATAATCTGAAGAATAATAAATATATCTTTTTGTCACTGTCCAAAAATACTACTAATGCTTAATTAAGTTTTATTAAAATTACAAAATGGACTGCCAATATCCATGAACTGGTTCTTCTCCACTGACTTTCCTACTAAAAAAGGGTTATTTTTCTCCACATAACCGAAGAGAAAAATTAGACAAAGAGAAGCATTTGCGTTTGTGAAAATATATAAAGAAATACTACATTATGGAAGATCACACAGCACTTAAATTTTTTTTCCAATTTATTTCCATTCAAAATAATCCTGGAAGGCAGCAGGGTTGACAGTATCACTCCCAGCTTGTTTAGATGAGGGAGGGACACTTGTCTGTGGTCTCCGGCTGGCCCCTAATCTTAAGTCTCTGATTCTCATATCAGGGCCTTTCCAATGCACTCAAATTCTTGAGAAGAGAACACAATTGCACAGACTCTCAGGGGAATTATTTCTTACATTAAGAAAATTCCCGAAAATTCCCACTTGTCTTTTGGCTCTACAAAGTATAAGAAAAGTGCTAAAAAAAAAAAAATTGGCCAAGGGCAGATTCTCCACCCCACTCTGCTGATGTGCCAGATTGATTCTGGGCATGAATTTGAGCCCTCTCTGGCCTGGCTTATCTACATTATGGTACTTAGAGCCTGTCAGACCCCAAACCACAGAACCCAGACGAGCATCATCTAGGGAGTGAATAAGGGTCTATAAAGAAGTCTCAACTCCCACATCTAGGGCACACCCATGAGAAGCTCTGGCTACAACCATCCTACCATCTGCATTTCTTCCCCTGCATGCCTCTTTCTCTAGGCTTGTACCTCGGGGGCCAGTCCATCCAACAGGCCTTTTCCACAGATCTCAGGCTCTAACTCATTTCCAGATAGTACTGTAGCAGTAATTAGTCCCTAAAGCATAATTCAGGTGGTGGTAGCATTACTATCCACATCTGGCTCTTTTGAGCCCCTGTTCCCAGGATTGGCTCTGCTTCCAACATGCTTTACATGAACTTAGCTGGACCCACCTGATTTGAGCACTGACAGTTGGAAGCCTTCCTGCACCTGACCAGTCTCAGAGTCCCTAACCAGACGTGACGTCACGTCCCTGCATCCCCAGAACTTGGTGTTTCAGACTTTTGGACATTCTCTGAGCGGGCGAGCATTTACTGTCCTTGGCTTGCATACATCTCTCTCCATTTCTCCATCTCTCTCTCTCTCTCTCCCAGCTCCCCTCCACTGAGAGTTCACAACATGTCACACAGCTGGACCTCTACATTATAATACTGAACAGAGGGATTACTCCTATCTTGTTTCTGTCAATGCTACTGAAAATCCAAAGAAACCATTCAGATGCTCAGAATGTTAAAAACAATCAAATATTTTCACAATGATAAGTACCAATAAGCAAAAGCATCATGAAGCATATTTTCTAAGTTATCCAAATGTTCATGAGTAAGGGGAAAAAAGTATTTTGCTCTAATTGTAAGTAAACTTTCAATTTAAACAGATCTATGTATCAGAAGCTTACTATTTATTGATTATGCTTAAATAGGAAATAACCCCTTTGGTCCTTAACCCCCAAAAGGTATTACAACAGTATAGTCTTGTACCAGACTGAAGTCTCTAGGATTATTTTTTTTTATTTTTTTTTTTTTAGCTGAGCCATCCTGCTACCTGTTGGCAGCTCAGCGGCTGCTCAGCTCGGGCTGGACTCAAACCGCTGTTGCTCAGAGCTCAAACTCTTGAGCGAGCTCTTAACCAACTGAGCCACTCGGCCGGCCCTGAAGTCTCTAGGATTATTACACAAGGCTTTCCCGTTCAGAATAATTAAGCAATTCAACAAATGAAGCCAATATCCAGAACCTCTATTACATTTTGAGACACAAATACCAAAATCTCCCACTATGGAATCCATGTGGCGGAGATAATACAGCCATGCGCTATGCTCTTCCCTACTCCTCCTGCTATGTACAATTAAACACGTTGAACATTACAGATAAAACAAATATAGGAAGACTGAAGGGCAGAGAGAAGCCACTCTGAGAGTTGGCTGGGGAACCTGGAACCTGAGGAATGACACAGGGGCAAGCTCCTGGGCTTTGGTTTTGAATGATGTTTCCCAGACTGAATACTGGAGAAGCCAGCAACCCAGAAATGCCAATGAGTGTTGACAAACAACAGGCCCCAGAAAAGCCTATTCTCTGTAGCCAAAAGATCAGAAAAAGGGCAGCTTCGTAAGAAAGAAAGCTGCCAGATAATAACTCTTCTACTCCAGCCAAACACCACTTTAAGAACTGTGGCTCCAACCCCACCAGCAGACATAGTGGAGAACCTAGATTTTGACCTTGGCTGAGATATAACAAGGTGCGTCTCCCCACCCACCAATGTTAGAGAAGGCACAGAGTGAAAGTTTGGACTTTGATCCCAACTAGCTGGGGTGTGTCAGAGGAGACCTACTGAAGAGTCCAGCCGTTTGCAATATCTCAGTGGTAATAAGCCCCCAAGGAACCCTCCTCCGCGACCCTGGTCAACAAAGGTTGAGGGAAAAACTTGGACTTTCACCCCCACCTCATAGTAATGAGGTGGGATTTCCACCATCCGGCAGAGCAGTGTCAGGGTAGCCTGCAGAAACACAAGACTTAAATAAGATCCAGAGTCCAATAATATAAGACCCAAAATGTCCAGGTTTCCACTGAAAATCACTTATTATACCAGGAACCAGCATATCTCAAACTGAAAAAGACAATCAACAGATGCCAGCTGCAATGAGATTTAAAGCAGCCAGTCAACATGAAAACAATTCAAAATGATCCAACCAACAATTATAAACATATTTGAAACAAGTAAAATAATGTTTCGCCAAAAAAAAGAAATAGCAAAAAAAAAAAAATAGAAGACAAATGGAAATTTTAGAAATGAAACCAGAATACACACATTGAATAAGATCAACTGTAAATTGAAGGGGACAAAGGAAAGAATTAATAAATTTGAAGAGAGAACAATAAAAATTAGCCAATCTCAACACCAGCGAAAACAGAGTGGGGGGGAAAAATGAACAGTTTCAGGGATGTGTGGGACTATAACAAATGTTCTAACATTTGTGTGACTGTAGTTCTAGAAGAGAAGAGGTGTGGCTTAAAAAATATTCAAAGAAATGATGGTTGAAAAGTTCCTAAATTTGACAAAACAAAACAAAATAAAAAACATAAACTAACAGATTCAAGAATCTGAGAAAACTCTAAACAGGATAAATCCCCCAAAATTGATGCCAAGACACATTATAGGCAAACTTCTGAAAACTAAAGACAAAGCAAACAAATTATAAAGCAGCCAGAGCGAAATGATGCATTAACTATAAAGGGAATGGAAATTTTAGTAACAGTGGGTTTCTCATCAAAATCTGTTTGCCTTTTCTATTATCATAATTTCTCAAACACCTCTTTCTGTATTTCATTCAAAATTCCATCTACGTTACTTTTCCCCATACAAAAAACTAAGGAGATAGAATACCATACACTCCTAACAACATAACAATCTCACCTACGTTTCAATTGAAGACCATCAATGGGGAGTAGCATTTTCAAAGATGTGAACTCCTAAAGAGTTAATGCTCTTCTCTGCTTGGGAGTGGTTTCAGGCTTGGTGCCATAGGATTTGCCCTTTGTGGCTTCTCACATCCCAGACTTGGAAAATATGAGCCACAATACAGAGAAAGGTAAGAAGCCCAGCAGAGCCCCTTAGTGATAAATGAGTTTGCATCATCTGTCATTAGAACTTCCTGCCAACTGGGTCATTCCCTATTAAATTACCACTTGTCAATGTTTAAAATACTGATTGATAAATGACTGTGCCAAAACTGATAAGGCAACAGCTTTTATTTTCTAATAATCCTAGTTACCACAGCCAGCTTGTCAAGGCACAGATACCATACTTTTTTTTTTTAAAGTACTTACCAAAAGACAATTTAATCTAATACAATGCTCACGGTAGAATGCCTGGCCCACTATATGTTACATACTGGTTCCACTTGCCAAAATAAACCTACCGGCAATTTAGTGATATGAGAAGCTCCAAGTTTCACATTTCATCAAATGCTAGTAATCTGTTTTATCAATATAAACTGCATTTTAATGAAAAAATTCTTTTCTTCAGTATACTTCACTTTCAATGCCCTTGAGTATAATAATTCGTTCATGCTGTAGAACAAGAATGTTTTACAAGACCTTAACTCTCAGGAGAAATTTCTCCATATATACAAAATGTGAGCTTTATGGGAATGTGTTATATGCACATAAGCAGTACCTAACACTACAAAAACAAAACAAAACAGGTTCCGCTTACATTTCAGCTTAAAGACACCCTTCTGAGATACTGTATAACTAATGTGTTACTAGAACAAAGCTCAGGTGAGCAACTAGGTGATAGCTATAAATGAAACGGGATTCATATCCCTGAGGTCTCTCAATCAAAATATGTCAGAAACTAGTACAGACAAGTGTTAAAGCAGAATCGATCACTGGGACTCAAAGCAGTTTTATCAGTCGGACAACTCTATCATGATGCTTCCTTTTTAGTGATTCAGAGTGAAAAAATGCGTTGGCTAAATTTAAGCAAGCCTCTGTAGAATCAAAGTTGCACAAAATGTACAGGGCAACTGGCCACGTTCAACTACCTATAAAACCGTTCAGGAGCCCTCTTTCCCATGAGGGCTACCTCCCCAAAAGTTAACTCTAGCATTGTTTTGTTTCTCCTTCTTACATGCTTCCTACGAAGTACATACAGGCAAAGGTCGCGTTGCTCATTGGAAGTGAGTGATGATACCCCGGGGACCATCACCCTCTGCAGTTTCAAACACCTAACTACATTTTGGTCACTTACTACTCTTCTGCTTTTTCTTATCACTTTTTTGTCTATATTCCATTCAAAACGCGCAGTGGCAATGTCACTGGAAGGAATGATGAAAATGACAGAAACACACCACCAATAATTTCTCACCTGCGGCAATCCTTTCTGTGACACTTTTATGTCTTATTTGTCTTCTCTGTCGACACTGGTCATAACTGAGAGGCCATTATGTCTTTCTCTGGATTTGTGAGGTGCTGGATGGCATGGGGAAAGTTGAGCAAAAGTTTAATAATAAATACAAGCAAATGGTACTCAGAAAGAGCTTTCACTGGAGATGGCAGGGCCAAAGGCACCCAGAGGCAGGGAAATATAAAGTAGACCCTGCAAATCTGCTCCTTATAGGTGCTACCACTGAGCAGTGGAAGACAGAACTCTCCCAAGAAAACTCTCCAAGGACAGTATGTAATAAGGTGTATGCGTAGCAAGTTGAATGAGTAAAAACATCCATGCAAAGCATAGCTCTCCTTTACATAAATGTGCACATGATGACATTCCGTGGTGACAGCAATTTCTGCCAGGTGTTTTTTCTTCCAGTAAATCTTTCTTAAAATAGTAAATTCTGTATTTACATAGGTATGTATTAGTCAACCCTAACCTAGCAAGTGAAGGAAATGCTGAGTTGCCAAAGTAAAGATAAAATTTGAATTTTTTACACCTGTGTGTTATATGTATGTATATAATTAATGACAATTTAGAAAACATGACAAACTAGGAAAAAAATTTAAATCACCCCATCCCATCATTCATATATAGCCACAGGTAACATTTTGGTGTATATATTTCTAAATATATTTCTCCATTTTTATATGGATGTGTATAGCCTGTACCCATGTGGGGCATATACAAGGGGCAATAGATTATAATACAGAACTTCCACATGCAATACCTTCAAAGACCAGGGGATTTTCATGTCCTGTTTCTATGAAACAACCATTTCTACAGTTCTGGCAACCACTGAAAAAAAGTGTGTGTGTGTGTGTGGGCGGGGGGGCATTAGAGAAATATAAAGATACGGATATTCTCTCAGGTAATCTGGTTCTGATTTTTTTTTCTTTTTTTACCATCATACTACCACTCTTCACTGTATACCACTTCAGGCTTTATAAATGCCTTTCATATAATTAAAGTCCCATGAGGCTAGTAGGAAAAACATCATTGTTTCCATTTTACAAGTAAGAAAATTAAGCCCAGGGTCCCATAGGTGAGAGCAGAGTCAGAATAAGAGCCCAGATCTTACATGAAATACAGCGCTGCTTTCAAAGTTCATTCCCAAATGTCCTATGAGTATACTCTTGAGGGTCCTGTGTGTGTGTGTGTCTGTGTGTGTGGTGTTTGTGTGTGTGTGAGAGAGAGAGAGAGAAAAAGAGAGAGAGAGAGAGAGAGAGAGAGAGAGAGAGAGAGAGAGAGAGAGAGAGAGAGAGAATATCTAGGGACTACTGGCACACCCTAGAATAGTTATCAGCCTCTCCTGTGAAGCAGTCAGTGGGTATCAAAAAAGTGAAGCTGGTGAACACTGGCCTCTCTCTGTTGAAATGAGTTTTTACACTGACAGCACCTCCCATACCACCTGCCACTCATTCATAAAGTCCCTTCCCTTCCCTCTGTATCTTCAGTCAGCAGAACCCACCTATCCTGAAGTGTCCACCAATGTCCTTCACTCCATGTGCACTGTCTCCATGCTGACAGCAGACAACACTTCTCACTCCCATTGAATTGGCCATCCCCTGATCCACACGGCTCATATCCTCTGTCTTTTCCAATCCAACATCACAGAAGCACCAGTTGAAATCAGCAAGGCTTTCTTTTCCTTTTTCTACTTTCTGAATCTTTCAATTCTAGCTATTCCACCTCTCTTCAACTTGACCCCCATTTTCTTATTGCTTAATTACGTAATTCAGTCCAGGCACCCAATCTAGAGAAGAAAGTTATGAAATATGAAAAGTTTCAGTCTCTGAAAGTAATTAACACAATAGCAATACATTATCTTAAGCACACGAGACTTCTAAAACTAATAAAAAATAATCAATTTAACCATTAAAGAGTATAAAAAACTCAATGTTTCAGTGATAAATACTATTTCTATTTTGCTAGTGTCTTATTCCCATTATGATAAATAACTGACTTGGGTTTTTAAATAGGTCAGTGTGAGGTTAGTTTCTATTTGACAGGTTTACCATGACAAGGGTGTGCTTTTGATGTAAAAATTAGTGAGTTTCAAAATGTTAATTTTCTATGCATATACATAGAAATACTAGTGCACACATATTTTAAGGTATTCAAGATTGATCTAAGATCTATAGTGCACTAATATTTTAAAGACAACATTTGTCTTCTAACAATCTGGTATGTTATATGACTTGAATGGGTTACTATCCTTCAACATTCATATCAGCTGCAAGTGTTTTCAAGTATTATTTTATTTTCTCATTTGTCTTCAACGCTGTAGCATGCTGCAAAAATGTCATGACATCTGAAAAGTGTTACAGGAAGCAAGCACTGTATCAACCAGTTCTCGTATGAGTTCCATTTTACGATTCAGCTACAAACTGCTGAATGCAGAGATGTATCTATCTTCAAGAAAACTAAACATCTCTCTGGTTATTACCAAGATAAAGAACAGGAAGTATTTTAAAAACACACAATATGCCTTACAGCAGTTCTGGCACATACAAACATGCATAAAATACAAATATCAACGTTTTTTTTTAATTTAGCAAAATAATGCCGTCTGATGTTTCATTTGTATTAGCCATAAAAATGTGGGAAACTTCTGGATAGCCAAGGACTTAATAATTTTATTATTTTATTTTTTTTCAAAGATTTTATTGGGGAATTGGGGGAGGGAAACAGCATTGAGTAATCAGGGAAGGGGAACAGGTAAGTTGCTGTCCTTTTGTTCTTCAGTCTAGTTGTGGAGGACGTTGCTTCACTGGCCCACGTCGGTATCATCATTGCGTTCTTCCTGCATGAGGCAAATCAGTCGCCAGCCACTGGACGGCCACTCACAGCGGCTCTTGGCAGCTCACCCTGGCTGACGGCCACTCATGGTACCTTATGGGAGCCCACTGCAGCTCCACTGCAGCCTATGCTGCCATCGCGGGTGACTCATGGCAGCCCAGCTCCAGGTCAAGCTGTTGTTCACCATCTTAGCTATAGAGGGCGCAGTGTCACTGGCCCGCATGTGAAATCCGAACTGGGGTCCTGCTGCCCAGAGCTGGTGTCCTAAGCCAACTCTTAAACAACGCGCCATTCGGCCAGCCCAAAACTTTACAATTTTAGATCCCCATAACCTACTTGAGACTTGGACACATAGTAGGTCTAAATAAGTGTTTCACAGATTAATTCTTGAAGTTATGCACTAGACAAGAATCTGAATATTCAAATACAGGACAGGTAAAGACTGGGCAAAATAAGTGGACAAATAGTAATAACTACGTCTCAAAAGAAAGATTTGCAGGATTACTTCCCAGAATTTGTTATTTATAGGAGTGGGCAAAGAATTATGATGAAGGGGTATTGAAAAGGCAGCAAGGAATTCTGAATATGTGAGTTTTGATTCTAACTTTGCACTGATCATGTGCAGCTTCATGCTGAGGCCCGAGATAGTAGCACCCTGAGGTCTGTGAGGCACGACTGCCTTTCTGAAAAGGCAAGTTTTATCATGGCTCAGAGCATTCCCTCAGGTGAAAATGCCCTCTGGCTCCTTATCAGACAGGCAAAGAAACTCTTGCCCATTCTCCAAGACACAGCTCCAAGGTCACCTTCTCTGCTATCCCTGTCCAGCTCTGGTTCCGATTACACCTACACTGCCTGCACCCATTATGTAGTATAACGACCTGGGAAGCTATACAGCAGGGTGGTGAAATATGAACGTTCTCAGACCCTAGTGCTGGGCTGGAGTCCAGCCTCCTCGCTGACTGCCTCTGACAAGTTACCTCGGTCTTTTATACTTTGGGTTTCCTATATGTCAAATAAAACAGTAAGAATACCTGCTCCGTGAGACTGTTTTAAATAACAAAAGAAATCATGAATGTAAAGCTGAAGACTATCTAAACAAGCGCTCTTGCTGCTAATTCTTTCCTTCTGTTGTTTCTCTTTCACTGAACCCTGAACTTCTAGCATATAAGCACCCTATGTCTGTTTCCTCAGATATCAAAAAAAAAATTTAATACCTGCCCTAGAGACTACAAAGTATTATTTAACATATAAAATTAGTTCACAAATTGAAGAGGCATTAGTTTTAAATGCTACATCAATGAAAACTAACAAAGTTACTGTTATTATATGTCATTAGGATATTAGGTGACAAATAGCTAAGTGCTGGAAAGTCATATGATAAATCTCCAAAAATCTTATGGAAGAATGCAAAAGGAAAAAATCTGAGACTCGTGACATATAGTAAAGATTGGCTGGGAATGCAATAGTAATTCCCTCTAGTTTCAGATGACCAAAAGTTTGAAAAATATCTGTAGAAATGTTCACTTTTGTCACCTTTTCACCTTTTTTTGCATGTCACCTTCTCTATCTTCTGGCACACCTCACTCACTGAGCCATCTATACTCACTACCATCATGCTACTGTCCAGTTAGGTGTCTACGGCCTGGGGTGTCTCACACAAGTCCAACTGCCCCCAAATCTGTATCAGCTCTCACCTAAAACTCCTCCATCCTCTGGGTTTCTGAAAAAGTACAAGATTTTGAGGTTGGAACCCCAAAAGTCGTACTTTCAGATCTCAGAGTTAATTCCTCATCTGTAAGATGGAAGGAAGGTTAGCTAGAAAATCTCTATCCCTATCCTGCTTTAAAAAACAAGTAAGATCAATGGGCATATCTCAATGAGGTATCAAGAAGAAAATTACTTTAAATTCACAATAAATTATAAAGAAAAGCTATACTATGAACATCTGCTTTTAAGTAGAATCTTTATGGAACATAAAGCTCTGATGAAAGCTATTGGTCTTCTCAAAACACACACATATGTGTACATTCCCATAAAATTTATATATAATTCCAACAACCTCCAACTCCAAACAGGAATTCCAGCAAGAACTACTTCTCTAGCTGGTGGAAGAACTTCAGGAAGTAATAGGGAGATGTTGGGAGGAAAGCTGGGATCTTCTCAGCTACCCCTTAAATCAAACCATTCCAAGCACTACCTAAACCACAAAAACATGCAATTGGCTCTGCTTTTTATTGATTATTATAGTGTTTCATCAGGATTACAGTCAAGGTCTTTGTTATGTCTATTCAATTCACTTTTTCCACATTTTTCTATCCTACTTTACCCTCTTTAAAAGGGTCAGTAACTGAGGCAGCATCTCAGTAAACATGATAGTTCCCACACTTAAATATAACCGTCTAGGGCCATATTTTCTTTCCCTTCAATCATTTAGGGGGAACAGCTAAGACTCAGTGTTAGCTGTCTCTACTAACGTCTGGTCAAAGAAACCAGTACTGCAATGAGAACAAAAAGTATGCAGAAGGAAGGCACCGTGAAAAGAACACTATTAAATAACTGCAAAAGAATTCCTCCTGGAATACAGACTCTACTTTATAGGAGCGAAGACCATTTTAACAAAAGACATTTATTGTGAAATGTCTATGAAGCCCTATAAGGAAATACCTGCAGAGCTGTGCCAGCATTATAATTTCAGTTATAAATGATCTAAGCCCTAAAGTTATACTTTACATCTATCTACCTTGGGGTATTTTAAAGTCCCTGTGGCAAAGTGACCCAACATCTATTTCCATGGTTGTCTAAGTCTCTTCTGATACCCTTACCCCCTTCATCTTCTCCTTCAAGTAAAAAAAAAAGAAGAAGAAGAACATGATGATGATGATGAAGAGAAAAAGTTATTTGGTATTCCCAATTACATTTATGGAGACAGCCCACCAGGTAAAAAATAAAAATAAAAATAAAAAATAACACAGCATTTGAAGAAAACTACTCCCTAAAAAGATGTTTATACAATGTTGTGAAATAAATGGATTTGTAAAAATAGAGATGATTCTTTTTTAACTATAATAACAATGAAACTCATATTAGAATCAAGGAGTCTAGGATGAAAATCAATAGTACTATTGTTTAAAATAAGAGACTAGAAATAGATTCCATGCTAAACACGTTTCTTTGAGCTTCTACTTCCATTTAGCTTAGAAAGACAAGGAAAAAGAGAAGATGAAACTACACATTTAAAACTGACAAAGGGCAGTACTTCTATGCAATTTATAATTAATCTGTGGGACCATGTGTCAGCAGAATTTATTGAGAAAAATAGTTTAGTGCTTTTTTATAAGGGTAAGACATTAGAAGAAAAAGTATTGCAATTGAAGTTACGCTAGCTAAGAAAATATTATAAGACCTATTTATCATCAAGATTCATCTCATAAGGTGGCTAGCAGCTGGAGTCAAGAAAAAAACTGCACAAGTGGCCAGGTGAATTGTGGGTGTTTTATATCTTTCTCTAGGTGTTTTCACTTAAGTCACTGCGAAATAAAAGAATACTAGGTAAAATTCTATTTCAGCCTATACTTTATTTAGTATTATGATTCAGCTGGGGACCCCTAAAATTTCATTAATCATCCTCCCACCACCCCCCAGAAAACCCTCTCTTCTGTATTAGGACAATGAACATTTTCTTCAATCTCCTCCACATGATTACCTACATGTGTACAAGAAGTAATTGCTGTGCTAAGTATTCATGTATTTGATCAGTAGTTCTCAACCTGGGATGCTTCAAAATGTACTGATGTGTAGGTTCTATCTTCAGAAATTCAGATTGGGGTGGGATGCAGCCTGAGCATGAGGATTTTTAAAAGTTCCACACGATTCTCATATGCAGCCAGAGCTGAAAACTCCTACATTTGAATGCTCAGTGTACAAGGCAATAGGACCGCCTCAAAATATCCAAAATGATGCCACACACACACACACACACACACACACACACACACACACACACACCTCCTATGGCTAATATCCTCTAAAAGGAAGACAAATACACCTGTATAATAAATTATTTATATAACCTTTTACATACCATGTAAATCATTACTTCTAAAAATCTTGAAATAGGATATCTATAAAGATTTCAAAGCCATATAAGTAGACTTTAATACATCATCATAACAGCTTAACTAAAAGCCATGGAAAAAGATGAGTTTTCCGGAAAACAAGATCCAGCTATTATCCATATGCTCTCCTTCACTTTCCCAAGCATATTATCACAT
Organism: Hipposideros armiger; assembly: GCF_001890085.2. Lineage (NCBI taxonomy): Eukaryota > Metazoa > Chordata > Mammalia > Chiroptera > Hipposideridae > Hipposideros > Hipposideros armiger. The sequence continues at coordinate 1,446,299 of NW_017731744.1, read as the reverse complement.
TGTTCTTAGAATGACAGAATATTATTTTTTCCATCATAAAGATACAATAATAGATAACTTGCATAGTCTTTAAATGTGAGATAATAGCATTCCTATGATTAAAGGTCTGTGTCAGTTCTCACATTATGAGGCATTTTAGGAATTTTAAAACCTGAACGTTAGAATTTGTTTCAGGCATAAATGGACTTACAAGGCCTCAGAGGTAAAACTGAGTTTTCATTCCTGTTATATAAGGATTAAAATTATTACACAATGTAGATAACTAAATAAAACTTGTCTTCTTTCCACATGGTCCTGTGTCTAATGAGAATATTTCATTATCTTATTTAGAACTTTAAAGGTTTACTTGGACTAAGCCTGTTTTATTAAGTTGAATAACTGTCCAAAAAAGGTTAAGAGCTCTTCCTTGGAAATTCCTAAGACGAAAAAGAAAACCAACTGCCTAGAGAAGTTAGAACACGTTATTATAGATTGAAATATTATCTATAACATTTAATCCTCAATTTTTGTATTAGATGCATGGCTATTTGAAAAAACAAGCTTAGATTTCCATATTATATAAATCACAGTATAAGCAATTCATATCAGCACATATTTGGGGAAATAAAGTAAGGAATATGACAGATCTATAGGACCTAGAATCAAAATATCACAGAGCTTAAAGTAACTTACCAGTCACTTTCACCAGTCACAGAAAGGCAGGAATTACCTCTAAACAAGCTGACACATGATTCTTCCAGTTGAGTATGCCCATCAGGCCAACCACAAAAAACTGTTTACAAGTTCTCACAACTCCATCAGTAGTAATTCTGGAGCATAGGAGAACACACAAATTATCCATACTCCAGTCTCTTACTAGGAACATTTTAAATTTCCTTCTCAATTGTGCTCTAAAGCCCCCAAATGTTCCTATAGTCATTCTGCTTCATGGAAGCAAGCGCCACACAAATTATCTTATTCTCATGTGACTTTGTGGTCCAGTCTTATGAACAGAAAGCTTGGAGTCACAGAGACCAAAGATTGATTCAAGTGCCACCCTGTATTTGAAATGTGACAATGGGCAAATTACTTATCTTCATCTTCTCATATGTAACTGTGTTATACTATCTAACACAAAAGTTTGTGTTAATTAAATAAGATATGAAAAATGAAATATACAGTACCTCACTCCTCATATAAACGTATTACTAATATGGACCCTGACAGGATCAAAGGGTCCATTATCCTGATCTGACAGGCATTACTAAGCCACAGGCTGTGTGCACCACACTGACGGGCTGAATAGGAAAGAACCAGAGAGCCAAGGAGAAGCCACTGTCACTGGGAGCTATCCCTGGTGCTGCTCTCAGTCTCAAGCTCAAGGCCTGCCTGGCCCCGGAACCCTATTCTCCCAACATTCCTAACAAACCAAATTCTGATTTCCAGTTCTCATCTTGACTTAGTAACATGTTTCTGCTATCTTGTGTTCCTGACCTTAATTCCTGTTTGATTTCCCCAGACATGGACTGGAACCCACCCTGACCCCACATGACTTCCTTTGCTGGACATTTTTTTGCTTTGAGATTTTTTACTTAAAGCTATATCTTCTTATCTCCAACTCCACTAATCACGGTTACTACAGAATGACCAAGGCCCCACTCTCCTAAAATTTTCTCAGGAAAATTTAAATATGTCTGCAGCAGTAATTAAAAATAATCAGGTTTGGGGGGGGGGGAAACTAAGAGTATTGCTAAATCATCCAAAAAAAGTAGCAACTAAGCATTCATGCTAGTTTGACAAAAATATGACATGAATGTAAGCACCACTTTTCCCATGACCATGGCAGACATCACTAATCTATCATGGAATTCGTTTTTAATCCTGAATATGGCTTCAGAGTCCTCAACAAGTTCCAATCAGCCATTCAGAGAAAAGATGGCATGCACATAGAAATCTATCCATCATCCTTGAGTGAGTATGAACATGTGGGTTTTGAAAATAGGTGTTTTTTTTTTCTTTTTAAGTCTCATTTGGAACACCGTTAGCGCATACACTGATAGTTTGAAGAGGGTAGAAGCACCCTCACAATTCAGTTATGTAGAGTGCAAGTACATGGTTATTAAAGAATCAGAGCTTTCTCTTGTAAGACTAGAGGTGTTAGCCTTATGTCCTGGATAAATTCCAACTTAGGTAATTACATTCTGCTTACCTCACCCCCCTAGCAATTTTTTCAAGTGAATCCAGTATCATTCTTCACTTCCTACCCTAACCTGCTGTGTAGTGTTGCGATGAGCTGTTAAACAGCTGCCATGCTTCACTCTACAATGGTGACTGTGCTTCACTGTATAATTTGTAACCATTCACAGCGTGCTTTGGAATCTTTCAGGATGAAAGTATTACCCTGAAATGCAAGATAGCATCATCATTTTAAAGGCATATAGTACAACGGCTTATTTGAGTTATAGTCGGCATAACATATTTAGAAAATACCTTATTTCATGAAAAACCATAAAACTAGGTTAAAATATCCATGAAACATGCTACAAAGAATATATGAAAAGGTATTTAAAGAAAGCAAACTATTATCAACTATATGAATATTCTGCCAAAGAAAGAAGTAGTAGGAAGAACAAATGCTTAAGACATTTTTATTTGAAAATACATCTGCCTTCATCAGATGGTAAAAATTCCCAATGTCACCCAAGAAAAACAGTGAAAAGAAAAATTGAACGCTAAGTCAACGGGAAATGGAGGGATGCCAAGACTTATGGAGACAGAGATCAAGGATAAATATAATTTTTAACATTTTCTTATTTCTCATCAGGACAACCAGAGAATTACACAAATTCATTTTCACGAAGACATTGACTTTTCACTATAAATTGCCTGAGGACAATTGCAGACAGGAACATACATTTTGGCAATGCTGAAAAGGTGTCATGGTGTAACCACGAGAGGCTACTGCAGTTACATGGGCCTTCCACAGACCACATTTAGTAGAAATGCTTTGGGTCAGTGGTTCTCAACATTGACTGCACAGTGGAATAACCAGGGGAACTTAAACCCTACCCACCCCCCACCCCCAAAAAAACAACAATACCAGAAATTATGATTGAATTAATCTGGACGTCAGAATTTTTTAAAAAGCTCCCCAGGTGATTAAAATATGCAGCCAATGTTGAAAACCACAGTTTGAGGCTGTATGTAACCAACTCGATTATAATTGTGTTTCACTGGATTTTTTTAAGGGAAAAAAAATCACATTATTCGAGAGCATGCCTATCATCATACATTATTAATCCAGACCAAACAATTAGATCTCAAACACATGTTTCATGGAACGATGTTTCATCAACTGGGGGGATGGGGGCGAAGCTTTATCACCCCAGGATTATATACTGAAGGGCAACAATTCTAACTCAATCCCTTTTTTTGTAGTAACAAGAAGAGTTTCTGCCAGAAATAATTGTGTATCTATGAGGTTTCTGAATTTACAGTTAGTTTTGGGTATGCTATCTGTGCTACACATTTGTCTGCAGTGTACTATACAATCTAAAACTAGCTTTTTCTTGCCACCTGTATCTGGGCCATACCTTCTCTGTTCGGAAAATAATGACCCACTAGCTTACTGATGCCTACTTATATACCTTTATGTAGAACTACTGCACCCTCCACCAACTTGCACATCCATGAGATATAAAAGAAGTACCTTGAAGCACGAGCAGACACAAGCTTTCAGTCAGAGCCCAGGACTCTATAATTGCATATGATGATATGAATAGTTGATCTGTCGTCTAGAAAGTCAAATGTAGTTCCACTAACTTATTGACTAGAGCAGCCTCGTTCCACAATGGCTAACCCTAAACAATAGCTTGTAAAATAAAACATAACAAAGATAGACAAAAGAAGAATTAAAAGCAAATAAAACAGAGCAGGTGAAAAATATCCATAAGCAACAGGGGAAGGGGGTTGGATATCCCAAGCACCTTGAAAGAGGTAACTAAGGACTGACACTATAAAAAGTGGTTTTGGTAAATTAAATTAGTTATTAGGGGAGATGGGAAAAAACACACCAACTGATATAGCAGTGGGTGGATTATCCACGAGAGTAAATTAAACCTTACATTTTTTTAATAATCCCCAACAGCATCAGAAATTGAGGTAGCAACATAGAGTGGTCAGCTCAGGTGCCTGTGAGTGGCAGTTAAAATTGATGATATAAAAGAAAGTAACAGGTACGATCTTATACTCATAGAGGGGACTGCCGGGGGGATTCCACGCACCATGCAAAACAATTTATCTATGCTCTCTCTCACTGAATCCTCACTTCAACTCTATGGTTTAACGTTAGGGAAATTAAGGGTCAGAGAGGGTGACGTAATCTGACCAAGTGGCACATCCAGAAAGTGGCTGAGCCAAGACTGAAAGCCAAGTGTGAACCGCAAGTTTATGTTCTCCCCTCTGCACCTCATGTCCTCCTATAGTACATGAGACTTCAGCTGCCACCCTCACCCTGCAGGGTGATGGCCTCCAAACTAACCCATCAGCTCACCCCTTCGGGCATTAGCCAGTTATCCAAACAGGACTCAAGGATAAAAAGAAGAATTCACCTGATAGCCCTAGGAAGAGGCAGAATAAGCCATATCACCAAAAGCCATCATGCAATGACAATTTTAAGTATCCTCTTGATAGAGACCTGGAGGGAAAGCTTAAGAAAATTTTCTAATCATAAAGGTTATGAATTTACACAAAACTTGCAAAAAGGAAGCATACACGATTTTGATAGTTATATATAATATTTGCACTCAGGATTTGTGGCACCAAATCCCAGAAAAGGAAGATAATCAAAATTATTTTCAGATTCTGAGTTTCAAATGCTGGAAATTCCTATTTCTCAATCCTAGAATAAGTTTTCTATGAGTAGCCCAGAGGTTACTGGAAGAGTAAAATGTTATAAGCAAGCAGAGATGGCTGAGTCACATGCATTTTCACCTCAAAATGAGATACAGATCGAAGAGCTAGATATTTTCAGTGAAAAACAGAAACAAGTTGTGATGCAACTGAAATATTTGAGCCTCTTCTGGGAAATTTCTGAGTATGATCAATTCCTGAGGAAATTCATCTATTTTATCAGTGCCAGTTAATCCTATCCTAATTACCAATAGAATACACAATCCTGGTTGCACATTTCTAACAATCTCATGATTTTTTCAGCCACCTTCTAAATTGTGGTTCTGCTACAAGAGCGCTCTAAAACCTCAGGTAAAAACCTCTCTGCTGCAGTTTCCCCAGTTATCAAATGAAAGAATGGGACTAGAAGATTTCTAAAGTTTTGATTTCTTAGGTGCTCTTCCAGTTATGATTCTATTCTTTCATGAGAAAAACATCAACTGCCTAAAACTGAAGATACAACAAATTTATCTACAGTAGAAATGTGGTTGCCAATTTTCTCTGATTTTCCTGTTTCAGATAATAGTACAATAATTTTAAAGCTTATGAACTGTTTTGAGTTCATTCTCCCTTCTGTCTTCTATTTCCAACAGACTCCATCACCAAATCCTGGCTATTCCACTTTCCCACTGCCTCTTGCTTGTATATTTTCAAATCCATTCACAAAGCCTGAGACAGAACCTCCCTCCTCAATTAGTGGAAAATCACTACAACAAACACTTTAGGATTTTGCAACGAAAAACATAAAAAAATGCATCATGACTTTTCTGACAACCCAATATATGAATTTTAGTGTGTGGCCAAGAGGGAAATAATGGAAAAACATGTGCTATTCTCATTGCATGCTGTCTAAGGAATAGGACCAAGATGTCAGGTTAGAACAATAGACAAGACCAAAAGAGAAGTGTTTGTGCAACTAATAAGCTTACTTTTAATTAAAGAAAATTATAACTTGATTTTCTATATTAAATTCTCATTACTTTGTTTGCTAATTTTTTTTAAAGTTCCATATTTAATAGTACTGAGACACAAAATTGGAATGTTCCAAAACAAAAAGTGATACTTATTTAAGAACTCGTTTCATAGAAATACTTACTAATAAAAATGAACTGGTAGGAAACATTGAGTCAAATACGGTAAGAAGCAACACAACCAAACTTAAAGAAAGCGTATAATTTCTAATTACTCACAAAAGCACCTCTATAGATAGCTGGTAACAATACAAGCTTTTCTGGATATGAGAAAGGTCTGTGCTTTACCTCAGAGTAGGACAAAAGGACACAACACATGTGACAAGAGCACACACACAGAACAGTACTTGGATAGAATATTCTTAGCAATATTTCTAAGTAGAACGTTGGCACTTGGTCCAGCATGGTAAAGATAAGTCAGTACTAGGACAAAAACCACTGGTTTAAAGAAAACAAACGAGGCTGACATAAAGCAAACATCATCTGATGATGCTCCTAAAATTACTGAAGTCACACCAAACTACAATGTGGGGCAGAGTTCTGGCTCTACAGAAACTTTAAGAAATTACATATAGGTTAATATAAGCACTAAAGATATTTTGATAACACACAAATTAAAGACAACTGCCATTTCTTTAACACGCACTATGCTGCACCCATTTTACTAAATACCTTACATACAGGACCTCACTTAATTCTCTCAACAACCCGATGAGACTATTGCTTTCTCTACTTTACGAAAGAGGAAACAAAAGAGGTGTGAAAGGTCAAAGAACTTTTTCAACATCAATCAACTGTTTAGCATAAAAGGTACTGAAACATAGCTCTGTTTCACATCAAAGTCAATTTTCTTAGGCACTATACCATGCTCTCCTCTCATCATACAGTAAGTACTTAATCTCAGGATTCCCTGTCCAAAGGGACTGAAAGTGACTTAGTTATTGAATTCTGACAAAACAAAGGGAGGAGTAATTCAATACCCCTGCTTATTCAGAAATAAAGAGTTGAAAAGCTCTTATGTTGTTACAAACGCTGCACTCAATTTCTATGAACAGTAACAAGTGACAAAAAAACAGGTATCTTGAATTTATTTGGAAAAAAATAAATTTGAGCTGCATCAAGTGTGTCAAAGGAATGAGGAAATCAAATTAAAATTCCTAGAAATGCAAGTCAATATATTAACAAATCACATGGCATTCTAAGTGAATGTCACCGGGGCAACACGCGTCCTGCTCGTCAGCTCCATCTAAATGACCCACCAAAATCTCAGGCTCAATGTATAGAACTCTGAGTTCACCATCTTTACACAAGCCAATCTATTTTTCAGTTCCAACAGAACAGGTATTTTCCCAGTTGCTATCATCAATACTTCAAGATTATCCCTGACCACTCTTCCATCCAGTAAGTTCCCACATCAACTTGCCAAGTCTAGAACCAGGGTGTTTATGTGTATTTCCTCCTTTCATCTGTCTGCCACTTCCCTAGTTCAAGTCTTCGATAACTTATTCTAGTAGTTTTTCAACTTGTTTCTCTGATTCCCATTTCTTTTCCAAAAATGTCCTATTTATCAATACCAAATTCCTCATTTCCATTTCATAATCTAGCAGTGGCTCCCAAATGACTATAGGCTAAAGTCCAAGTTCCTCAGACTTAACTCCCATTTCCAGTCTTACCAGCTCTTCACCCAATTGAGTCAAAGGTAATTAATCTCTTCTCGGCCCAATGACCACTTAAGGCCACAAACCTGGTTGTAACTATTCTCTCTGTACATAATGTGCACTCACTGTAACCCACACACCCCCTTTCCCCTCATAACAAGAAACAATGCACTAATAGAAGCAACATACTGGAGCCAAACGGTTTGGGTTGCTACATGATTTCAGGCAAGCTTAACCTTCCGGACCTCACTTTTCTCACTTCCAAAATGAGGATAATAGTACCTAGGTCGCAGAGGTTTGGTCAAGATTAGAAATAATATACATAAAGTGAATGCCCAGAAAAGGCATTTGATAAGTGATAGCCATTATTATTATGCCCAAAGCTTAATGAGTCTTTAACACCCAGCTCAAATGCCATAAAAAGCTCTGATGTTTTTCCATGTTATAGAGTCACCGGAGTATGCCTATCATCTCTACAAACCTCTCTCAATTGAGGAACGTGTCTTATATATCCTTAAAACCCAGAATACTTTGTATTTACCATGCAAATAGCAAGCTTTTAGTAAACGTTAGGTGAACAAAGGCACAAATAAAACCTCAAAGAATTAGATTACTGTTAACTATATTTTAATGCACATAATTACTTTGAAGCATATTTTTAAAGAATTGCCTATAAAATGAAGTCATTTATCTGGAATTTCTTAGGGAATAAGCCTTCCTGGGTAGAGATTATTCTGGTAACTTACAAGTGAATGGTACATTCGAAGTTGTTTATTTTTTAATGGAAAACTTTTTAAAACACTCTCCAGCATTCTTCAAAGGAACGCTGAACAACTAAAATGACTTCTGTACTGATCACCATACTCCAGCCTCATGAGGACTGTGTAAGATGCCAGGCAGGTGTGGACACGAGTGGCACATGCGACTTTCCTTCTCGTGCATCTGCACGGCTGCTGTTACATGGATTGATAGGATATAAGACAGTCCCTACATTTATTTGAATTAGTGGTAAACTTTAGATCCTCAGGTGTTTTATAAAACTACTTGGGTTTTCAGAATTCTGTTCCCCCTTACTTTTGAGGTTGGAGTCATACTGAATGGGTGAGCTTGTGAAAAAGCCTGTCAACAGATAACCAAAATGGTAATAATCAGAGTATTAATAAGACAACTGACACTTCTGAAACACTTCTCAGGGAGTAGGCACTGAACTCAGTTCACTGTAATAATTATCTCATTCCTCATAATAGCCTAAGAGGTAGTACTATTTCAGTTTTCATTTTACAGATGACAAAACGGAAGCTCTGAGAGGTTAAGGGATTTTCCCTGGGCTGAACAGTGGTATAAGCCAAACTAGAATCCCCGTATATACTACTGCTGACTCCTATCTTTTATTCAGCATTCCCCAAAATGGAATGATTCGAATAAGTAAATTTTAGAAAGATAACGAAGCTTGAGCCTTTAAACATCAAAATGATTTACTTGAAATCTTTCTCACATGCATTGTTACGTAGCCCTCATGTAATGAACAGAGTATATGCCATAGTTTGTTCTTGCCTTGATGAGTCTACACTGCTGAGGATTCGTTGTGCTATGGGAAGCTCAGTGATAGCCTCTGAGCCCGAGGACAGGAAGAGAGCCTATGTGAACCTTTTGATGAATTCCCCTCAGCTGTGGTTTGCGTTTGTTAAATGACATCCATACCCAATCTGTAGAAAGCCTTCTTCTCCCTGGCTCCTTTTGGGTTGATGATGTAGTCCCTAACTGAGTATATTCTCTGATTTTTAGTTTTTGGTGTTTTTTTACCCTGTGATCTGTGGCCTCTGCTTCTTACCACCCAAATTTCCTAGGACAGAACTACAAGGACTTAAAAAAAGACAAATGTCGACTCTCTGACGTAAAATTAAGCCGAATGTTCTTAAAACTTTAAGAGAACAATGGTAAACCATTCTATGATAAAAAGATAGTGTTTGTTCCTGGTGATGAATTCAGAGCATCTTTTTTCAGTGGGTTGATTGTTATTGCATAAGTAGAAGAGAGCAGAAATGTGTTATAATTAGGCATTAACATGGGTGATAATTTCGTTAAAAAATAAATTTTGACCAAAAACAGTTTGTTCTATGTAACTTGAGACCAAGAAAGGAATTATATATCTATGCTGAACCCAAACTTTCTTTTCTTAACAAGGATAATAACAGCAAGATGCTTACAATATAATGCAGCATGAAAGATCTGTATTGGATCTAAAGGTGATTTCATCATACATAATGAGTGGTGTTTAACATTGGAATGATTTATCAAAAGGTTTTTTTAGTACAGTGATTTTTATAATTTTTTGAAATGGCATTCAAAGGATACATATTTTTGCATTCATTTGGAAGCACCAAAATAATTATTAGCAAATATGGGTATGCTTGAATTTGTAAAAGCAAAGCAAAACTTTTCTTCTATTTCAGGCCTAGATTAATATTCAAAAAGACAGTACCCACTTGCCCACTTTATGATCTCACAGAACATAGGCAGCAGTTTACTAATATGTCTAACACTAACAGTTCTCAAAATATCTGAGAAATATGACCACATGTGGTAAGAAGATTAAGGTGTTTTCTGGCAACCCCCTCAAACGCAGAACTTGACTGCAGAAAACAAAAAAAGTTTTCCGTGGGGAGCCACGGGGGCTGCCTTCTGTCCTATCAATCCACAAATTCTCAAATTACAAATCTGCTGTTGTTTTCTGACACATCTGCTTTGCAATGTAAAATAGTGTTTTCTTTAATAAGAATGCTTCAGAAAGCCCTTAGGCTCCTAGCCTTTGTTTGCACAGTCTGAGAGTTTTCATTTAAAGTGTTCACACTGTTTTTTAAAAATCCCCATTTTTTTGTTCCTAAAATAGTGAGGCAAAGTCCATAAGCCTTCCTTATGGCTTCACATGTAAGCTACATGGAAAAGGTGGAGAGAAGCACGCAGAGAAATTCTGAAGGTTTCAATAAATGAGATTACTCCAAATGACCTACATGGTTTTTACTCCCTCCTTTGCTGTCAAAAATGTAGGAAGGAGGGAAGCAGAGATGCTTTTTAATATAACCCCTATTCCCGGGATGTATAATCTCCTATGAAATGAGGAAACTCACAGGTGGAATCCACTCCTGCTTACTCTGTGGCACATCTGACAATCCAGTGTTGTGCAAAATAGGAACAGAGAAGGAAATGATTCCAGAAATACATGAAATTCTTTCCTAATGATCACAGCAAGGTTGATACTTGATGTTATGTATGGTGACTGAAGTGGACCTCAAACCCAGAAAAAAACACGTATTTCTCAGGCTAAAGTATACATAAAGTGTGCTTCAATTTGCTCAAAGTCCAAATTTAAACTCCTAAGGACATAGCATCCATTCATCCCCTCATTAAAAAAAATAAATAAATAAAGGGATAAATTCTTAAGGTCTCTACTGGAAACACATACATTTGATCTTAATACATCATTCATGGGTAAATCTAATGAAAAAATTGAAACTTTTTTTTCATAATACAATGGGACTGAGAGGGCAGGCAAGTGAAAAATATATGTAAGTATCAGGTCTTGACAGCCTGAGTATTTATCTCTCGTCACCTTTAATACAACTGAATGTTATTTGAAGCAGATGATATCCATTTTGATATTCCTTGCCATGCTTCCCTGATGGAATTTGCTTTAAAAGACATGATCCTTTTCAAAGATAAGGTAATTCACTGTATTTCTACAGTATATTTTTATGTGGTCTTATTTGTTGGAAGTGGGGATAATCCAGTTATATGAAAAATCATGGATACTCAGTACCAAACCCTGCAGGGGAAACTTTGTCAGAAAGCAAGTTGCAAATTCCTCAGGTGCTCTGATTTCATAAGTCTGACACTTGTGCAAAGGTCTGGAAATACAAAATTCCCTAGTTCTACCTGGTCTTGCCTTATGACAGTTACATGATCTACAAGGCTGCAGGATCGCTTCTTTTTTTCTCTCCATCACACGTCCATCAGCACCACCAAGTTCTGTGTGAGATATGCCTTGTTGAAATGCACAGTAATATTTCCTTAATTTTCAATGTAATTTATATTTTTTAATATAGACTATATCTCAGTTTTGAGTCTCATCCCACCAATTTTTGAAATCATATTTATCTTCTGATAAGCTACAGGCTGAATATTTGTATTCCTTCAAAATTTATATGTTGAAATCCTAACCCCTAATGTGATGGTACTAGGAGGTGGGGCTCTGGGGAGGTGATGAGGGTGGAGCCCCCCTGAGTGGCATTAGTGCCCTTATAAAGGAGACCTCACAGAGCTCCCTCACCCATCCCATCACGTAAGGACACAGCAGGAAGGCAGCCATCTATGAACCAGGAAGCAGGCCTTCATCAAACACTGAATCTGCCAGAGTCTTGATCTTAGGCTTCCAGCCACCAGAACTGTGAGATAAGTTTCTGTTGTGTATTAGCCACCCAGTCTATGGGACTGTGTTACAGCAGCCCAAACAGGCTAAGACATGGTATTAACATGGCAAAGTCTACTTGCTGACCACCGATCATCTGGAAGGCCTGGACGCCGTCAGTATCAAAGGGGCCGGTGTATACACCCCAGCAGCAGAGGAAGGTTTGGTCCACGAACAGGTCCCAGTCAGGAAGATCTAAAACATAGCTTATTGAAATGTTCCCTGGTCACAGGCGCTTACAGATAGCACAAGTGCAGGAGGCAGGGCTTAGATGGTTATTATCTTCCACTCAGTGAATATGGCTCATGGACATCCTGGTATAGGGCATGATGTTTACCTTCGTCGGCTGTCATTTATGATTTCTGTGAAAAGTGGGTTATGCATTTCCCTACATTCTTAAGCAGAATTTACTGGCTACCGTTTACTCTCTCTTAATAAAATCGCAGTCATTCTTTTGATGTACAAGCGGTACAATCAAGGAGAAGTGTCTGCGGGGGATCTTCAATGTGCAGAGTTGCCGGTCCTGCCATAGCATGGCTCCAGGCTGCTATGCTTTTCACTTCTCATATAGTTTTTAATAGTTTATCTCTCTCCTCCCTTGTTGTCAAGCTGTCAGTCAGCTGTCACTTTTTACTGCTGTCAGTGAGCCTGCCTTTATCGCACCCCCAATGTGATGCTGTTAATCGGCTGTCAGCTGAAAAATCAGATAATCAAGACCTCTGAAATTGCATTTACAATAAGTGGTATGCTGAGAACTGGATGGAGATTTTGAGATATGAGTTCCAGTTCCTGCTCTGTCTTTATCTTAGCTGTGTGATTACCAAAAGACACATAACTTCTCTGAGCCTGTGCCTTCATCCATAAAATGAGGAGCGAGGAGCAGAATGTGTGTGTGTGTGTGTGTGTGTG